>NC_056738.1:443107346-443189846 GCF_019279795.1 Protopterus annectens
TTCAGCTAGTTATACAGTCCTCTTTTAAAAGGTACATTCATTTGTATATAACTATACATAATACACTTTATAAACTTGTCCACCTGTCTATACCTCTGCAGAAGTTCCATATATGTATATCTGTTTTACTGTATATAATTCATGTATGTTGTCAACAATTGTATATTTACCACTTGTAATATATCTCTAATTGCCAAACTTTAATGTTTTCCCAGAGCCGAGATAGCAATCTGCAATTGGTGGTCAATGCTCTAACCCAGATAACAAATTAAAAAATAAACAAATAAAACAAAACCTCATTTTTATGATAATATATTCTTGCATGGGGTTGGATCCATTCTGGGATTTTAACAAGTAAATAAACCTAATGTTGAAAGTGCAAAACATTACTGAAGTAAATAAAAATAAATAAGGTTTTGATCTGCATAATACAACTAGAAAACAGTTGAGAAAGGGGAAATCAGCAACCAGTAAATTAAAAGCTTTACTCTGTGACTTAGCCTGTGCTTCAAGAGCACAGTTCAGAATAACACCAGTAGCAATGCTGCTACACCCATACACTGGTTAGGATCCTGAATCCCTCTGCCATCGCAAATGTAAAAGACAGGTTGAAGATCCTAAACCCATCAGCAGTCACACATGTACTAAACAGGTTGAAGATCCTGAACCCCTCTGCCATCGCACATGTATCAGAGAGGTTCAAGATTCGGAACCCCTCCGCCATTACACATGTATCACAGAGGCTCAGGATCCTGAACCCATCTGCCATCGCACATGTATCAGACAGGTTCAGGATCCTGAATCCCTCTGCCATCGCACATGTACTAAACAGGTTGAAGATTCTGAATCCATCTACCATTGCACATGTATCAGACAGATTCAAGATTCTGAACCCCTCTGCCATCGCACATTTATCAGACAGGTTCAGGATCCTGAACCCCTCTGCCATTGCACATGTTATCAGATTTGTTCAGAATCCTGAACCCGTCTGCCATCGTACATGTATCAGACAGGTTCAGGATCCTGATTAAGGATTCAGGATTAGGTGTATAATTTAATTTATAAATTGCTTCCATGGGATGGGCAAAATATATTACTTAGATTTTTTAAGTTGAGCGAATAATAGAAAAATAGAGTGAGCTCTAACTGGTAGAAGTTGGCATTATGTAGATTATACAGTGGTGTTCTAGTTGACGAAAGAGGTTAATGAATCTTGGAGCCATAGCTTGGTCGTCTGGTGAAATGATCACCAAGACTGGCACCACCCTCAGAAAAAAATTGGGGGTCAAAAATAGATTTGCCGCAGTTAAGCCTGAACTGCAAGCACTAATAATACAGTACTAGCATTCATTTAAGAAGCCATGGCTTCTAAAATATATATGGTACTGCACTAATCCCTCCCAACAGCTTGCACTGGGGGCAGCAACCTGCTTTGTTTCACCCTAGTTACAACTCTGATTGATCTAAATATAGTATTTATTGTGGCTTGAATTTTGTAGGCAGAATAGAGGGCGATGACAAGTATGACTCAGTCATTGTCCATGCCGGTGTGAACGACCTGAGACGTACCTCCCTGGACTACATGAAAAGAGACATAGAGGAGCTCTCAGATTATGTAGCCCAGGCCAGTATGACCCTGACCCTGAGCAGTATCCTACCCTCACCAAGAATGATGCCACAATACAGAGACAAAATGTTCAGCTTTAATAATTGACTTAATTACTGGTGTCATTCTAAGGGGATCCAATGTCTGTCTGCCTGCCTGGGATGACATGCTTGACAAGCCACGCTGCTTCGCAAGGGACGGCTTGCACCTGTCACCCCTGGGCTTCTGGATATTGGCAAAGGCTCTTGCCACCCCCATAGTGCCTTTTTTAGACAAGGCTCAAATGATAAACCTACCACCCTAGAAAACAAAAATGGAAAAAAACTAAGGGTAATACTGCTCAATGCCAGAAGTCTAAACCTCAAGATGCACACCCTCGAAGCCCTCCTCAGTATGGAGAACATCGATGTCTGTGCTGTGACTGAAACCTGGTTCAAGGCTCCTGAGAGCACCCCAGCACTATCAGGTTATACCTCATATCATGCGTTCCGGCCCCAAAATCCGGACCGAACCACAAAAGGAGGGGGAGTATCCATATTCATAAAGGATACCCACACCTCCAGGTTAGTGGCAATGCACAAAGCATCGGAGACCATCCAGGTGCAATTAACCATAGGTAAAACTGCCCTACAGTTTGTAGCATGCTACAGACCACCCTCTCAAACTCAGGAAACCCACACAGCCTTCCTGAAGACACTGGAGAGTATGAATGTCTCTCCAAACACCATCATATTGGGTGACTTCAACTACCCAAACATAGACTGGGAACATTACTCAAGCCCAAACACCCTAGCCCAAAGGTTCCTGGAGTTCATAAACTCAAATGCTATGGAACAACTAGTCACCATTCCCACAAGAGGAGAAAATATACTAGACCTGATCATCACAAACATGGGGACAAAATGCTCCACACTGGAAGTATATCCCTCATTGGTGAGATCAGACCATAAATTAATCTCACTGGAGATCCACATCCCGCCCCAACCCCAGCAAAAAGGACCACAGTGAAGAACTTCTCAAAAGCAAACTTCACACTTCTTAAGACTGAGTGGTATCTTCAAGGCCCCCGAGCCAGTGGAAACCACAACCCACGCTGCTGAAACCCTTACAAATGCCTTCTACGAGCACCTCCAGGAATGTATGGATCAAGCAATCCCTGATAAAATCAAGACCCTTTCCACCAAAGGCAGGCGCCCGGTCTGGTGGACCCCAGCCATAAACAAATTCTACAACAAGAGGAGGAAGCTACTACATGACAGAGCAAAATCCCTAAAAGGGAAGGCATCTCTGATCAATACTAGCAAAAAAACTACGATCACTCATAAAATCATCCAAGGCCAACTTTGAGAGAAAAATCGCTAAAGACACAAAAGACAATCATAAGGCCTTCTTTAGCTATGTTAGAAACCTGGGTGGAAACTCCCAGATATGCTCAGAATTAGTCCAAAATTATACAAAAATCACTGAACCCACAGACATTGCCAACATACTGGCAGACAGGTTCAGTGCAAATTTCTCCCTCCCCCCCAAAAGGAGAAATATCTATCCCACCAGAGTCTAGCCTCCCAAACATCTCAGATGCCCAGGTGAGAGCTGCTCTCTCTAAAGCAAAAAACACAGCATCAATGGGACCAGACGGTGTCCCCGGCTGTGTGCTACACAAACTCAATGAGGAACTAAACCCACACATAAGGCTGCTGTTTAATCTTAGCCTTACTACAGGATACATACCCAAAGAATGGCGTACAGCAACTGTGGTCCCACTCCACAAAGGCGGTGCTTCTACGGACCCTGGAAATTACCGCCCCATAAGCTTGACGAGCCTCGTCTGCAAGGCTATGGAGAGGATCATAATAGAACTCATAAATAAAGACATTGGGGACCTACAGACACTGGATCCTACCCAATTTGGCTTTGTCAAGGGCAGATCCTGCCTCTTGAACTTGGTCGACTTTGTTGAAACAGTCACTAAGGCCATTGATGAGGGTAAGGCAGTTCACACAGCCTACCTTGACCTAGCAAAAGCGTTCGACACAATACCCCACTCAGGCATCATAGAAAAGCTCACCAGCTTAGATGTAAACCCATATGTCACAAGATGGGTTGCAAACTGGCTCAAGGACAGAACCCACAGGGTTAGAGTTGCTGGTGCCATGTCAGACTCTAAGCCGGTCACGAGTGGTGTCCCACAGGGCTCAGTCCTGGGCCCCCTCTTGTTCGGCATTTATTTTTCTGAAGTGCAGGCAAACATAGGGGGATTGTGGCTGACAAAATTTGCAGATGACTGCAAACTGGGCACCATAATTGACACTCCATCAGACACAGACATCCTCCAGAGAGGTCTCATAGAAATGGATAACTGGTGCCAGAGCCATGGCCTTAAGCTAAATGCCAAAAAATGTATAGTCATACCCTTTGGGAAAAACAAGGTAACCCCTAATTACCACATAGGTGGTAATCCATTAAACACGGAAGAAGTTATCAGGGACCTGGGGACCCAAGTTGACAGTAACCTCTCTTTTGACACTCACATTGCCAAAGTGTTTAGGAAGACCTTCTACATTGTCCACCTGATCAAGAAGGGATTCACATCCAGATCAGGAGAGGTCATTGTACCCCTGTACTCTTCACTTATCAGACCAATGATTGAGTACAACGCCCCATTCGGAATGTACCTTACCCGACACCTGCAGCAGTTGGAAAGACCCCAAAAGTTCCTCACCAAAAGGATAAAGGGGCTCAAACATCTGTCATACGCTGCCCGACTGAAGAAACTCCAGCTCTATTCAGTCGCATACCATTTGCTCAGAGGTGATCTGTGCCTGACATACAAGGCCATGTCCAACCCGGAATTAATGGACATGCTCCACCTCAAAAATCCAAATCCACCAGAGCCACGAGAGCAAGAGACTTAAACCTCAACATGGATATAAATAGGATGTGCTGGAGGGACAGATTCATCACCCAGAGACTCCCTACACTATGGAACAGAATCCCAGTCCATGTGAGGCAGAGCCCCTCACTGACTCTGTTCAAGAGAAATCTTGACGAGTGGATGGGAGATCGTAGGTTTACCCCGGGAATCATCTCTGTGTCACTGCTGGACAGAGGCACAGCAAAGCAAACTAATGGGTATAGTATTCTCATCCTAAGGGGTGGTGAAAGCCACACACACTCTGGCTAGGCTTATAAATGCCCTAGGGCAGATAGCCTAGTATGAACCTATGAACCTATGACTAGAAGGACTCAAGAATAGGTAAGAAGACAAACTTACCCAGTGCTTGCCAGGCCTCCTGTGTAAGGTGATCAGAGATGGAATAGGCAGGTTTCAGCTGAGCAGTAACTTTTGAAATACCTAAGCTGGTGTGGGTTTTGAATGGAAGAGTCGAATTCCAAGATTAGGCCAAGGTATTTGTATTTCTTGAATGTGGAAATGGGTTCTTTGTTAGGTGTCTGTATGGCTATGGGGATGGTTCTTTCAGTTTGCGTTGTGTGTCAGAAAATGTGGCTATTGTTTTAGACACAGAGTAAGCTGGTTGCTGGTTAGCAATTTACACAGAGGGTAAAAGTCCTTTTGTAGGTCAGTTTGCATTACTGCATGTGGGACAACATCGGTGCAGTGCGATGATGTCAGCGTAGAGAATGTGATATTAGTTGGAGGGATACAGGTAGTAATATTATTGATGAGTAATACAGGCCATAATATTCATCCCCGTGTGCTTAACCAGGACAGCTTTGTCCTTTTAAGCAGTTTCTTTGCTGCTCAGAAGTGTTTTGTTGAGATCCCGCTGAAGTAAAATGGGTGGGCCAGTTTGTGGAATCCCAAAAATGTGTTGCAAACTTTGGCTCTTCTATCTACTGGAATGATGCTTCTTTCCCCATACAACTGCTATCTGTCCACCACAGTATTCATTATTTATGCGTGGTTCCACAGGTTTCTGAAATGCCACAAGTTTTCCTTGTATGAAGTTGTTCATGAGGCACTGGAAATATGCAAGAAGATGTACTGAATTCAGTGATCATTTGAAAAGTCAGGACCCACAAAGAGTCCTGAAATATGGAGACTGAATGGCTTAAAGATCGGACTTACATATACTACGTATGAGATGCCATTTCTCAGAATATTCCCTTTTTCCCCCCGAGGTATGGCAATCTTGGAGTTGAAGTCTAAGGATGTGGGCGGCTTGCATCCCACATGGGGGGGGGGGGGTGCATGAGGGCTTCCCCCTGCAAAAAGAAATTTAAAGGGGAAGAATGATTTTCAATATTCGCACTTCTCCAGTGTTTTTGTTTTTATCAGCCTGTCAGATTTCAGCATTTCGAGTGACAGCATTTCAATAGGGAGCTCTCAAATTGTCTTGCTGTGAGCACTTCACTAGCAAAGTCTGGTAGGACTGTTCCAGTGCCATCTGTTTTATCTGTGTAGGAAAACCACCAGAGTGACTACATGCTCCTAGAAAAGTTGTTGATTTTGAAGCCACAACATCACCACTGGTGTGTTTATAGAGATAGCGGAAGTAATGGTAACAGAGCAGGAAAGGGATCTGGGGTTCACATGTGGAATGGACTACCTGGAGAAGACAGAGGGTGATGGCAAACAATATTGTTGTGTATTCTCCCAAGTAAAGCTGTAGGAAGGGTGGTATAAAGGGGTAGTTACCCTATGAGCAACATATTATAAGGTTGAGTTGGAAGTTTAGAAGAGCAATCAATTGCTCCTGAAAACAGTGCTGGCAAGTATTTGAGCATTCATGATCACAATCATGGCTGCTTAAAGAACAGTCAGATAGTCACCATTTGTTAGGATCTGTGGCAAGGGGATATTATCTATCTACATATTTATTCGTCATCTGCGAAAGTCCGATTGGGCAAAGATCATTTTAAACAGAGGTTTGGGGAGAAAAGCTGCATCACAATACATTTATGTTAACAAGTTAATTTCAGACAGTTCTCAGAACTATAAACTCTTACTATAAGAGTAGATGTCCTTCTCTTTACTGTTGCAGTATTCATAACTGAAAGTATTTCCTGCCAAGGATAGCTCAATGTCCAACCAGTATACCAAAGCCTTTAGTACTTACAAGTGCTGTAAGTCGCATGTACACTCCCCATGCAAGGCAGAGGACATAAAGGTGACAAAGAGACACACACACACACACACACACACACACACACACACACACACACACACACACACACACACACACACACACACACACACACACACACACACACACACACACACACACACACACACACACACACACACAACTGAAGAATCCCCAAGAGGAACAGAATGTCCCTAGGGATAAGGAAGAACATGTGCATCTAGGAGGAGAAAAGGGAGAACAGCCCCTTGGCACAAAAGCTCAAAAAGAAGCCTGGGAGGAGGATGGCACGGAGGTCGTCCATTAACCAATGCAGGATAACATTGGCAAAGGCAGTTCTACCCCTGGAAATAACATGTAACTTGCAATGCTTAGTGAAGATATGAAAATAAGACCAAGTAGCTGTCTCAAGGATGGAATTGGTATTCAGTCCCTTGAAAAAAGCACCAGAGGAAGCAGCAGCCTTGGTGGAATGATCCTTAACTGAAGAAGGACATTTACCATGCAAATAACAACAAAAAGAAATGGCTTTAGAAATCTAGCAAAAGATGGTTTTCTTAGCTGTCAGCTACACCCAAAGACCTGGGATGAAAGCAAACAAAAAGCTGCTTAGATTTGTGATTAACTTAGTTTTATCCAAACAATATCTGAGCTGTCTTTGCAAATCTTAGGTGAGAAGAACCTTCTCACCGACATACTGACAAGAAACAAAAAAAAGGCAGATGAATAGACTGATTAAGAGACAACTCACTGGACATTTTGGGCATAAAAGAAGGGTTAATATGAAGAGACACCCTGTCTCTGTAAGAAAGGAAGAACAGACATGCTTCTTCGATGACGTGAGAGCCAAATGAACAGTCTTTGAAGTACAATGTTGTAAGGAAGATGAAGCAGCAGGCTCAAAAGGAAACTGAGTCAATTTTTTAAAAATAAAACGGAGGTCCCAGGAAAGCAAAATAGGCTTCCTAGGAGGTCTGATATGGAGGATGTGTTTATGAAATTGCTTGTCCTCAAATCTAGAGTCCAGAGGAGGAGTCAAAGGCAGAAAAGCAGAAATTATTGACAGGTAAGCTTTAACTGAAGAATATGCCATCCCAGCATGGAGCAGATCACAGAAGTAAGACAGAACTAGAGGAACCTCCACAGAGAGTGGATCCTGATGGCACAAGAGGCACCAGACAGAAAATCTTTTCCATTTGGACAGATATGATTTCCTGTCAGTGAGCTTCCTGCCCTCCTGCAAGACCCAAATTATGTCCTCAGAAAAGAGGTACCTAAAAGAGATCAAAACCCTATCATGCATAGCGTCATTTGAAGAGTGAACAAGTGAGGATGGATAAGAGACCCGTTGTCTTGTGTGGTAAGGTCCACTCTGTCAGGTAACTTGTGGTGACTGCCCCTGGCCAAGTGAGAAAGAAGGGGGAATCAATGCTCTCCAGACCAAAAAGGAGTCACTAGCAAGATTTTGGGAGAGTCTTGCATAATCTTGTGCTTGTCTTGTGATAAGAGAGGAAGGGGAAGAAAGGTATACAGAAACATCCCTTTCCAAGGAAAAGACGGGGTGCCCACTTTTAAAGCCAGAGGACTTACGGCTCTGGAACAAATCAAAGAAGGTGTCTGTTCAGAAGGAAGGCAAAAAGATCTACTTGAGGAATACCCACCAATGGGATATGTCCTGGAACACGTCTGTGAAGCATCCATTCATGAGCTTGTAAGCTGGACCTGCTCAAAGAGTGTGAAACTAGATTGTGCTCTGAGGAAATGTAAACTGCCTGAAGATTCAACTTGATACTGGGCAGCTAAAGTCCAGACCCAAAGAGCTAGTCTGTAAAGAAGGTAGGACTTTGTACCCCCTTGCTTGTTGACATACCACATCACTGTGGTATTGTCTGTGAAAACTTTGAGGAGTCTGGGATGAAAGAGGGATGAAAAGCTTGAAGAGATAGAAACAGAGCCCTTACACTTCCTTTACACTGATGTGGTCTGACCTCTGATGATGAGGCCAGAGATTCTGAACCTTGAGAGAGCTGAGGGAGGCCTTTCATTCCCTATCTGAGGCATCTGTAAAGAGCTCTAGAGTCTGGAAAGGAAGCCCTGGGTTGAGAGAAAGTTGAAAAAACCACCACTGAAGCTGAAGCTTGAGAAAACGAAGCAAGAGGAACAAGGAGTGGCAATTTTGGAGCCACACTGACTTGAGGTTCCGCTGTAACTTTCTTATGTACAGCCTGGCCAGAGGGATCATGTTAATGGTGGAAGCCATGAACCTGAGGACCCTGTAAAAGTCCCTAGCCATGACTGAAGTCAGAGGAAAAACAGAGTGGAAAAAGGCAGTGAGAGACAGGGTATTGGTGGCAGGCAGAGATGTCAGCATGGGGATGGTCTGAAGCCTGCAAGCAAGGAAAATGTAATCCTGAGAAGAGTCAGAGCTTTCTGAAAGTTTATGGTGAATCTCAGACTCTGTAACAGGGAAACGGTAAACTGCAGATCCTGAAGCAGCGCATCCGAGGGTAGAAGCTTGAATGAGTAGATCATCCTGATAAGGAAAGATCTGAACTCCTCGAATACCCTTAGAGAGACCAAAGGCAAAGCAAAGAACTGAAAATGCAAGGGAAAAATGTAAACATTTCCTAAAAAGGGGGTGGATGGGGGTATGAAAATAGGCATTTTTGAGATTTGAACAGAACAGAAAGGCTTGGGATAGAAGAAGGGGAAATAAAGTCTGAAGGGAAGACATCCAAAAGGAAGAAATCTTGAGAAAGGTGCTGATCTGGGAAAGGTCCAAAATTGGTCTCAAAGTGCTCTCCTTTCTAGGAAAGGAAACATTCTGGAAAAAAAACCCATCCCTTCCTGGGCAGGAGGCACAGCTTAAATGGTGCCCTGGATCAAAACAGAATGGAACACCACTGGAAAAAGAGGAAGTTGTTACTGAGCAGATTGAGGGATGCCCAAAAAATGAGGAAGGGATTTCCAAACTGTGAAATATCTCTGGCAGATAAATGGGCAGAACCCAAGAGTCTGTTGTGATTTTTAACCAATTTTGAAGAGACAGGGAAAGATGGAGGGATACTGGAACCTGGCCAAGGTGAAGGGGAAGCAAACTGTCAATGGAACCCAGCTTGTCCCAAAAAGTAGGTGTCTGGGAAGTAGAGGTCTGAGTAGACTTAGTAGGAGGCACATGGCTAGAACCCTTTTTCCCATAGGTGGAAGGCAAGACTGTCTGCAAACAAAACCAGATTTGGAGGGGTAATTCCTCTGAAACACAGGAATAAGAGAAACAAAAATATGTTTGAGCTCCTGAAAGGCTTTATCCTTATCCTGAAGAGACTTGAAAAGTTCATCAGCACGAAAAAGATTTTTAATATCAAAAATGATCATCCAATAATTTGACCATTATGTCATCAGGCAATGCCTGAAGATGAATCCAAGAGTAATTCCTCATAACAAGACCAAAGGCAGCAGCCCTGGAAGAGTCACCAGCTGCATTTTAGCTGCATTTAATAGAGTGGTGAGCAACTTGGGAGGTAGAATCCAACTGGGAAAGGGCAGAAGTCTTCTCCTCAGGGCCACTGAGGTCAGAAACTACTTTGAAAACCTGAGAAAGGAGGGCCAAAACATAGCTGGTCATGTGATTCTGGTAATTGATGGCATGAAAGGATAAAGTGGCAGCAGTGTAAACTTGTCTGCCCAGCCGCTCCATCACCCTATTATCCTTATCTGAAGGAAGCAGCTTGGTAGAGGGCAACAGCTTGGAGGGCTTGTCAGAAGAGACAGACGCTATAGAAGGATCATCAGGGGGGCATTTATAAAGAAAATTTTATTTGTCAGGCACTTGTAAAATCTATCGGGTTTCTTGGGAGCATGAGGCTGAAATCAGGGGCCACATAAGCTGCTTTAAAGCTATCCAGGAGGGCAGCCAGAACTGGGGGCAACAGTTGATGGCTAAGGACACTCCATCTGGAGGAGCTCATAATACCTTTTCTGAGTATTGGAGACTTGAGAACAATCCCACTTAAAAAATTCCATCATGCAGACAACAGTATCCTCGGGGGAGCATTCCACCAAAGGGGAATCTGGACTAATAGAATCCTCTTCCTCTGAACCATAGTCCAAAGGGGAAGGGATTTGAGAAGAGTAAGCCAGGGACTCTTCCCTTGAATCCAGATCCTCATCTGAGGTGTAGACTTCCCTGGGCCTGGGAGGGGCAGTCACAGACTCCCCTTGATGAGCTTTAAAGCCAATAAAGCATTAAACAACTCCTGAGTAAAATTCCTGTCATTCACAGGGGGGGATCCTTAACTACAGGGGAAATAACTTTGGATTTCTGTTCCTTTTACTGTGGGACATCTGCATGAAACATGTTTGGAAGTTCGGACCTCTGATGACATTCAATAAGCAAAGGGATCTCCTCCCTAACTAAGATCTGTGGAATACCCTCAGAAATAATCAGCCAAGGTTCTCCTCAACATTGGGAAAAGATGTTTATAAAGTCTGCCAGGACCTGCAGGATGTCAGATCCATGCCAGCCTCCAACTGGATCCTGGCAGGGGAATCTGAGGCAACTACCATACAATCTTCTGGGCTTTCACTAGCCTCAGTAGAGATATATGGGGGAGGATGAACAGTAGTGATATCAGATCTGAGTTTTTTGACCTTTTTCTTTGCAGACAGCTGACCTTTTGGGACAGGAGGACTCTGCCATAATACCCTGAGTCAATAGCTTAAGATGCATTTCTTTTTAAGGTAAATAAAGAGTAACGGTGACTTTATAGGGTCTTAGGGACTAAAGGCTATCAGATAGAAAATTGAATAGGGTTGTGGGAAAAACCCAAACAGAAGAGACACTGGTCATTATGCTATTTATTGGGAACCTGCCTCCCACACTGACACTTTCCTTTTCTAGATGACATGAACCCACTAGCACTATATAAAAAAGAAAGATAAGAAGAAACCCCAATGGGGCACATATATGAAATGTGTCTGGGCAGCCAACACAGCAGAAGGGCATTCAGACTGACTTTCAGTGATGGGAGTTTGGACAGGCAGCAAAGTTGTTCTGAGTGTGTGTGTCCATGTGTCACGTTTATGCCCTATACCTTTTGCAAAAAGCATGTGTATTACTTATGGTGCTTTAAGTAAAGGCTTTGGTATACTGGCTGGATTTTGGGCTATCCTTGGCAGGAGATCCCTTCAGTTATGAATACTGAAACAGTGAAATGGAATGACATCAACAGTTATGTTTTTCAGAAAAAAAACAATTACAAGACGGGTATATACTGTAAAGTATTTGCATCAGCAATTGTAAGTCTATACAGTTCTTGTAGCCATAAAATGTTGCAAGAAGTAAATGGATTGATACTGTAGAAGGAAAAACATTGCAGTAGAAGTTTTGTGTTCTTAAATTTCAGTTAATAAAGTTTTGCAAGGAGTTCAGCATACATAATGAAGTTAGACAATTATGTAGTAAGGGAGATTTTAGTATTGTATAGGTTTGTAAAACAAGTTATAACATTATGTAGGAGGGGCGGGGAGATATTAGTATTGAACAGGAGGATAGTGGTAACAACATATGACAGAGCATGGTATAGGAATAGTTCTATTCAGGCTGCCTGTTCCAGATTAGTTTATCTAGAAACTTAGATTTAAAGGGGATGCGTGAAAGAGGTAGAGCAGTGGATGGGGACAGTTAAAAAAGAAAGATGAAAAGTGTTGTTTAATATGGGGATGAAGAGGGGTGTATTGATTCGCGTGCAGGAGAGAAAGTTGTTAGGAGTGAAATGATTCAATTAGAGGAGGACAAAATGTATTGACAAGCAATAAGAAGCACGTGCTGTCAATAGAGGTCCCAATCTGGTGATGAACATGAGCATGACTGGGGTTGGCTAAGGTATCGTTTAGAGATCGGTTTTATAGTTTATGAGTTTTTTTAGTCATTTTTACTTGTGAAGGAATAGTGGCCCAGAGTTTGGAGCTGTAACAGTAATATTTAGTTTCCCAATTAATTATTTGCTATAGTAGTATTTAGTAGAAATTTATCACTAGAACAGAGATCCTTTGTGGGGATGTAGGGCAATAATAGGTTTTTAATGCAGGGCATTTTTCAGTAATTTCCAATAATAGAAAGAGTTTAGCAGGGAACAATTATTTTATGTACATATCCATGTAATAACTCTTTGATGAAGACCTTTGTTGCTGTTTTGCTTTTAGTCCATAGCTCTGAGAAGCAGTTTTGAGTCATTAAGCTGGAGACTGGGGATGCCAAATTGGGGGTATTGTCAAAGGCAATGGCCAGTGATCCAACTGAACCTCCTGCAGTTCTGCTCAGACAGATTCCAAAAACCAAAGATATGATTCCATGGTTTTGGCTTTGGACAGATTCAACCTTCGGTAATGTGTGCACCACTAAAGCTATATAAGGAAAAATACAACAAACTCCTGTAAGGAATCAAAAGAAGGTTATGACAAATTTCTGTAGCATAGAAGGGAAGAAACATGGCCAAAATCCAGAGGAACTACAGATTTTTTTTCTTATCAGAAAAGACAAACAGGACATTGTATTTGTACACATCATCATGTCAGGGAGCTATGAAGGGATTATTCTGAAAGAGATGGAAAAAGGGGAAGGAAGGATAACAAGACAGCAGACTTTAGGAACAAAGTACTCGAATTTCTGAAAATACAAGGATTGGGAACCAATGGAATACACGGTGGAGACATAATTCACAGTATAGGACAAGCAGTAAAAGTATAAAGGGTAAGGTATGCACAGAGTGGAGACAGAATGTTAAAGTTATTTATTAGCATTTGTTTACCACAGACGTCGGACTGAGAAGTGCCCTTTTCAGCAGAGGCCCAGGGAGAAAAGCTCCATTATATGGACATCAAGAAAATAAATTTCATTATTCACAGTCAGTTTCATTTACGAGCAACAGTACCATTATTCAGACATCCTTGACATCAGTTACATCATTTACAGTTTTGATTAAACATAACAGCTGCACATTTTTTTATGAATACATTTTTTTAAATACAGAAAGGTATATGCGGTACAATCATCAGTATGCATAGTTTGCCACGTTTTATACAATATTTGTTACTACAAAGACTTGTTCAACATCAAAGACATAGGACAATAACAAAGAGTTACAGCAGCCCAAAGAAAGGAAGGAGCGGAGGAGGCACAAGGAAGATGAAGGAGATGAGATGAGAGAAGAGGGTATACATGTGATAATATTACATTACATTTTGTACAGCATAGAGTTATGATGCAAATTCATACAGCTATATTAGTAACACTTTAAACATGGCAAATGCAATCTAAAGAGTCAGTGAAATATTTTTGTAACTTACAGTCCACAGAAAATGAAAGAGTAAAATTCTCAGAAAATGATGAACCAACACTTGAGAAAATGGAACAGAAAAGAAAAAAAAATGACAATGTTTTGCTGATAAATGCACACATCATAAACATCTGATACATACTCTAGCAGCTGCGGACAGTTTAAATGGCAGCTCTGAAAACTGCAAATTGTGCTGTGCTGTTTGGAATAAGAAGTATGTTTTGCAAGAAAGTCTTAATGGAAATTTAAAACAGGCATATTCTTTGTCCAAAAATGTTACATGAGAACTCTTGGCTGTTAATGGATGCAAAAATCTTTAAAACCACTATTCTGACAGATTTTTATGAACTTGCTCAAATATGACAAATCTAGAACTGGTCTTGAGGTAACATCCTTATCTGGTATAAGGGCAGTCTAGAGTAAAAGCCTTGACCTCTTTGACATAAAAGTATATTTCTTGCATTGCTTTCTATAACAGTGGTTGTACATTTGCTGTAAAGCTTGTTGCGCTTGAATGCATCAATGGTTTGCGTATGGGAAGAGCTTCACTCACATTCCTCATAATTTCAAATGTATACTTGTCTATCAGACATACCTCTCAACCTGGAAACATCAAAAATCTGGACAAGGCCCATGAAAAATAGGTACAAATCTGTGCGCTGATTAACATCTAATTTGCATACATACTTATGTAACCCCACCCACTCCAATGGAATTGTGGGATACCAACTTTCGAATGCAAATTGAAGAACAGACAACCAAAACATGGCACCACACCAGAGTCCCCCTGCAGCCATTCCAGTGTCCTGTTACCTGGCTATTTTGCCCCATTTACCATAAACACTAATGTATGCATACTGCTTTACTTCTACAATAATTTGAATTTTATTTTTACATTTTACAGCACAACAATGCAGAAACACTAAAAGACATCATCTGGTAAACAAAGCAATACTGTCTCACAATGAAAATAGGTTTGACATTAAACTTTGCCCTTGAAACTCACATTCATTGAAACAACATTGAAAACCACACCACATCCAAAGAAAATGCATCTGGCCAGTGGTGGATAAAGATTACATTTGGGCTGTTTTCAAATCATTGGCCCCTTGCACACAAAACAAGAAACATACATGTGTTCTTTTCTTTATACACCTTCCTGACTTTATTAAATTATATTCCTTGTATAATACAGCACACATGTTAGAGCGCATTTTAAATTTATTGTTTGAACATTTTACCAGTAATCTGTACTGTAGGCAATGAAACAAAACACATGAACCAATAATGACAAAACTGCCCAATTCAGAACTTTTCCATCATAAAAGTCTGCTTCCACACCCACACTATAAATAGAATAACAGTAGTGTAAGCCATAGGCATCTTGCACAGCGTTTCACACTTATTTTCAATTTCATTTTTTTTGGGGGGGGGACAAAAGGTCAAAAACCAGGGACACATTTTAAACATTGCTTGTATAATTTTTGTAAAGTTGCTAGAATAAAATGTTGTGCTACCATCATGCATTTCACTGGCGGGTTTTGAACCCAGGACTCTATGCACTACATTCAGAACAACATACCACTATCCCACATCAGCAGCTACCTGAAAAATAGGAAGACAAACTTAATAGCCATCATTGAGTGAATTCATTTCTCACTTCTCAACATAGCTCTTAACCTCAACACAAAAAACATGGACAAACAACAAAGCCAATAATGGGGGAATACAAATTCAGTTCTCACTTCTCACTCACCATATCTCTGAACTGTTAGCACAAAAACAATAATAGGGGAATACAAAGTGTGTGTTCACTTCTTATCATAGCTCAACTCTTAGCACAAAAAATAAAGTGTTCTTACTTCTCATCATAGCTCTCAACTCAGTCTGAAATGGTGGTGGCTAGGGATAGTAGGCTCTTTTTACCCTGTCCCTAAAGGTACAGGGTTTGAGCCTGAATACCTCTAGCCACCAAGTGTATTATATGGGGGCTTTTAAATATTACTCTTGTATACTTACAAGTTGCTTGAATAGCAGGCTTTGCCTTCACATCCATCAGAAAATGCAGGGTAAGTCAGAAACTTCAGTATTTGTCATTGTTTAGTCTGTCAGAAAAACACAAATTTTACGAGAAACAGACTAAAATGTGAGGCACAGACATTATTTAAAATAAGGTACAGTTGAAACTAAAGCTATAATTTTCATCTCTTTCAGGTTTTAATTTTTCAAACTAGATTTTAAATCTGCGGTAAAGTATTTTAGCCACAAGAGGGTGAGATGCTGTCTAGTTGTGTGTGCTTCTACATACCTTCAAAGCAGTTGTTCATTGTTTTCACTGTATAATAAATGTACTACCATCCACCTGTTGATTTTCTATTGAAATCTGAAGGGTTTGTAGCACCTGTGAAATTAAATACTACAAAGAGCTACAGCTAAAATATACTAACTTCATGACTGCCCATTTACAGCACTAAGACAAGGGCCTAAAGTCACATTCTGATTCTCATGTTTGTCTTGAGTGTAAATTGCCACTCAGGATCTAAAGCTGTAATTAGAAAATCATTCATATGTAACTGTACCGCTCTTAACATTTAAACAAGGATGATTTCTGCAAAAGGAGACATGTAAATCATAATGCACAGTACAGATAACATTCACTTGTACCACATTAGATGAAAGGCAGAAAAACAGTAGGGGTGAGTGTCTGTGTGCATGTATGTATATATCTAGATAGAGAGCTATAGATATAGATATATAGATACATACACACACACACACACACACACACACACACACACACACACACACACACACACACACACACACACACACACACACACTCTGGTAACCTTACCCTGAGTAGTGCTCGGCCTCTTCTGTTCCTCATGTTGCTGCTGCCGCCATTAATGCCGTTTCAGGGCTCACTGTATCCCCGCCTGCTGCCGCCATTAATCCCGGCTCCGTGTGTTCGCTGTATCCATTCCCCGGCCCTCTTCTATCTGTTCCCCATGCTGCTGCTGCCATTAATTCCGTCTCCGTCCGCCTCCGCCATTAATCCCAGCTTCACGGCTTGCAATTCCCACCGTTAACTTGACCGCCAGCCAGCCAGCTGGAAATGATGAGAGCTCCTTGAGCTCAATTCCGACTGGCTGGTAGCCTGACGGCACTGACATCATTGCGCATGTGATGACGTCAGCTCCGACAGCGGGATATTTTAAAAAAACTAGAAAACCAAAAGAAAAAAATCGGAAATGAAGGGGTGCCATTCGGAAATCATGGCACCCCTTCATTTGAACCCCAAAACTCAGTAAAAACTGAGTAATTCAGAACGGTTGGGAGGTCTGCTATCAAGAGTGTTTTAAATTATATTTGCTGTTTACTAGATAAAGGAAAAAATAACTGCATTTTAAGTTTGCAGCTTTTCATTCTGAAGAAAAAAAAATTTGTCTTCTTCTTACAAATGCATCAACACAAATTTTCATTCTCATATTCATTAATAAACTTAATCATCAGTCTGATCCACTCAATGATCACACAGACAGGACATTCCTGATCCCATGTGCCTCCCAAATAGTATTCACCATAAGACATGGCAGATGTGTGATTGTGTTAAATTCTGTGATAACATAAAAATCATTATATTAACAACAGTAGAAATTGTGATCAATCACATTTCAGATATTGTATTTACATAATAGCAATTTCAAGACATTGAACAACATACAATAACATTCAGTATACAAAGTTGTAACACATTAGCACAATACATGATTCATTTTAAACAATATACAGACAGTAAAGCACACCCAGAGCAGTACACAAACCTTACAGTAGCCAGAAATATTGTAATTAGATTTCAATACACTAGTTCACACCCAGTAATCAAATGACCCACAATAATTAACATGTGAAGTATGCATAACATACATCAAATAATTTTGCCATTGTCCCAATATTATGTCAGTAAACCAAGTATAAATATGTTAAGGATTTCACCTTCATGTAAATAAGTTTTAGATTTAGACAGATTATATCATAGAGATAATATTCCATTTGCTTCAATGATACACACACTAAGCCAAACAATCAATAATATTATACAGATAAGTTAACATTGATTGATGATAAATTTATATAGTAATGAGTTTCAAGTAGTTTATCACACACACACACACACACACACACACACACACACACACACACACACACACACACACACACACACACACACACCACACACACACACACACACACACACACACACACACACACACACACACACACACACACACACACACATTAACAATTATTTAAAAGTGCCTACACAGCCAGATGGTATGATGCTTTCATACTTAGACAAACTCTACCACTACCCAGCAAATATGTCCACTTTCTTGACTGGGTTCACCTGATATGGATACATGCTTTGAAACTTAGGATAAATATGAACACCAATTTAACTATGTTTCACAGAAATGGTAGTCACAGTAAAGAAGTCAACGAATAGTATTCTTCACAGTGTAAATACATTTACAAAGCTAGATTATTATGACCGCATTAGCATCCAGATGCTCTACCATCAGACAACTCCTGCATCCAGCAATTAAAGTTAATAATTTGCCATCTCCAACAACATTTATGTGATTGTGAGTTATCAAATCAAAAATAAAAATAACAAGATAACACAAAAACATTATAAAACTTTATTATAAAAATATAAAGCTTTAACAAATATAGCAATCAAATATAAAGCAAATATAAACATATAACCTCTCAGCAAAAAAAAAGGTTCAAAGCCAAAAATGCTGTTATATACTTAAATCATGGTTATTTTTAAATGCTTATTTTATGCAAGGTATATAATTATAATATTTTTTAAGCGATTTATTATTTGATGCACCAAAGTTAATTATTTATTGAATGCAACAACAGTTTGCCAAAAAACTACATACTTTACAAGGAGCAAGAGTAATACAAATTCAAACAAAATAACATTCTGCATGGAAGACATATGGAGCCTTCGACAGCCATCTAACTATGCATGTGGGTACTCTGCAAATCTCTTAGCATAAGATCACCTCTTAGGATCTCAAAGATCACTCATAAGATCACCAACTCAAGATAAATAATCAGAATATAACAACTCAGCTGTGATATACTCAGCTGAGAGTACAGATTTTTTTGTAGCAGCAAATTTTAAAGGGTAAAAATCATTAAGTCTAAAGCTTTTTCTCTAAAGTCTATTCTCTAATTTCAACATTTTGAAGAAAAGAGAAATTTTAAAAGGAAAAGAGAGAAAAAAGGATTTTACAGAAGAATTGAAAGTTGAACTTGCATTTTACTGAAGGATATGAACCCAGAAAGTGAAAATTTACTAGAAATCCACATCAATTGCCAGACAGAAATGATTTATTTATAGACACCAAAGCAAAAAATCAGGGAAGAATAGTTGAAATCATAACAAAAGTACAATCAACCACAACAACCACCCACAAACTCTACGAGACGACCATTTCCTATACAATTTCTTACTAGGAGTAAAAATCCACTGATACTGAGGGGTATGAAGTACATACATCACCAAAATATGAGACAAAAACAAGAATCAAGAATGAAGATCTCTCCGGTTGCTCTACATAGCTATGCGCACCACACCATGTAATATCTGCCAGGTGTCTTAAATATCTGCCAAAATTCCTAAAATAACACAACACTCCAGCACATACTTCCTTAGTCATGGGCCATCTCTATTTATTATTATTTTCTGGCTTTACTTTGATGAACTGATTGGTTGCGCAAAGCCAACCTCCGCTCACAAGCCAACTAATCATAATCACATCCCACATACATGCCACAACCATGCACCAGATGTCATTTGCCTTTATGTGGCATTTCTTTACTCAAAATGATAAAATAAAGTCAAATGACCAGTGGCACTACTTTTCTGAACTGGCCATAATCCCCCACTGACAAAGCTGTTGGCCCTAGGTGGCTGCCTGAATCACCTCTATTATAATCCACTATTGATCTGTTATTGTCTGTGGCATTTGATGAAATTTGCTGAAATAAGGCTATTAAAACTGTCTGCAGGACTTTTTTTTTAAGCAGGAAAAAAAGACTCAAACTTGCCTTCTAGGAGTATTAGGAGAGTAGAAGGGAAACGTAGTAAGTAGTAGTAATTTAGGAAGCCTTTGATGGCATCTTCCAGTTTGCGGAACTGGAACTGATACTGTTCTGTTTTCATTTGCACTACTTTTACTGGTAGAAGTGTAGATTATGAGCCCCTTTCCTATAGATATTCTTTCTTTAAAAGAACATCTAGATTTGCCCTTCATTTCTAGAACAATATCTTCTGGTTAATCAAATAAAAATTCCTGTGCAACAGCGACATAAAACATACTTTAAATATAATTTTATAATTTATAGTTCAAAGACATTCAAGACAATCCCTGGACATAACATGTTGCATAAATAGCATAATAAGCACATTTTACAATGGGAACTCCTACTGTATCCACCAGAGCTCGGTCAATTAAATGATGCACTTGGGCAGTTTCCAGACTGGAATGCCCCTCTATCTGGGGTTGATGTTTAGGACAACAAATATTTAAAATTTGAGAACCAGAAAAACGGAGGGGGGTGTCATCAGCAATGTAACACAGACTAGCAGCTACTATGCTTCTTAAATGAATCCCCATACTCCATCATGCCCTATAGCTTGGCACTGTGGTGGGCACCCCTTTACCTTGTTCTAGTTACAGTTCTGGTATCCATTGTAGCCATCAGTTTTCATATTCTATTAACTAAATTGAAGAAACCCAGGCAGTGCTCACTACATGTGATCTTTTTTTCATATGGGATGGGACTGTGGGGCCAGTGCAGAGGTGCATTTATATCATCCAATGGTTCATCCAGTTTGCATTTGAAAATAATTAAGAAGCCACTTTGCTGAATATGACATGGGCGTCTGTTGTAGGGAAAGGGAATTCTTTGGGAGAGCTATTTATCCCACCAGCAGGTTCTGTTTATTTTGTGGGAAAAAATTTCTAGAGTGTGCATTTGTGGGGTTACATGCTTAGCAAATGTGTACTTGGTCAAGCAGGACAAGGACATGAGGACTTGTAAGCCAGGCAGATGTCATCCCACATGTATGAGACAGAAAATATAGATAAAATTTGAATAAACATTCTGCCTAGGATACAGAACTTAGGCCCCTGAATTTCTTAGTGATAAAGCAGGGGGGGGGGGTCTTTCAAATTAGTTTGTCTGTTTGGAGAGGTACATGCCAAAGGGAGCACTATATTCTAATAGTGGCCTAATAAGGGAGGAGTAGAGAGGTATGATAACATCTGTGGATTTCAGAGATACACCTTTGATAATCACCTTGGCTAGGTAGAACGTTTCTCGGACAATTTAAGAAACACAGTGGTCAAAGGGGAACTCATCTACAAAAATCCCCAGGTGCTGTGTAACTGTATTTACTTTGAGGGAATGTAATTTATGTGAGGAGTGCTTGTGTTATCCACAAGGCACAATACTACACTTTTTAGCATTTAGCCTCTTACCTTGGTCCTAGTGTAATTTGTTTGTACATGCTAGACCCTCTTGTAGGATCCAGGAGTCCTCCTGTGTGTTGATGATAGCTCTCAGGGTTGGGGGTGGCATAATCGTTAAGGTGTTTACCTTGCAAACACATATTACAGGGTTTGATTCTTACCTCTGACAGAAATTGGCTAGGCTTAAAATGGCTCACAAGGGCAGTTAGCCTAGTATTTACCTATGAACCTAAGGCCACAGTCATCTGGTAACTTTGACAGTTAGAGATCCTTGACATCTAGTTGGACATTGGAGACAAATCAAATATAAGTTGTCCAGCACTGAGCCTTGAGGGTTCCAATGGTAATAAGCCTTTTACAATCCAACAAACATCTGAACTTTACATTTAAATTTATGGATTAAATCATTGTCCCAGAAATTATGATTTAACTCAGTGTTTTAGTGTATATTCCAGCTTTTCCTGAATATACTATATTGACCATTGTAAATTTTGTAGAGTACTTATGTAGATAATTCAAAGGATAAAATGGGCCGGTAGTTCAGTCTACCTATCTAAATAAATAAAACTGGGTACATTTTAATACATGGGCCATAACACAATAAAAACACACACATAGGGTTGTCGTCCAAAACCCATCCCAGACTATCACATCTAATGCAAGAGCAGCCAACAGTTAACATACAGCATTCACTTTGTGGAGAGTTAGAGTAACTATGTAGAAGTATATACCAAACTCCTTACAAAAATTTGCTAAATCTTTAGCAGAATCACTGCAGCACATTGTATTTCAATTGTATAAACTTTTAGACCAAAAGCCTACAGCTGAGTGTAAAAGGATCTCTTTTTCTGCAGCAATGAAAAACACGTTACCGTTAATAAAGATACTATTCCAATGGCCCCAACATTTTCAACAAGCAGTAGTTTGAAAAAGCAGTCTTTTTGAAATATCAAATAATTTTTCTGTGCAGATAAAATCATGTGCAGTATATATAGTAAATTAAAATCCACATAGGATGATTCTGAGCTTAAGGCTGTAAGAATAATGTTAAAGTAGGCAGAATGTGAAGCTGTCTGACATACTGACTATAACAGATGTGTGAATAATGCGGTAACTCTTGCATGATTAAAATCTGACTGGGTAACACTTATCAGGTGAATTAAGATAATGAGCCTGATCATTTTTGCTACTGGATGGATGCCAAACATTGCAGTTTCAACTTATGTCCATAATAGTTTGGCTATTAAAGACAGCATACTTTGTGCATACATTCTGTTTTTTGAGTCCTGGAAGGGACCAACAGAAAAACAAATGTTTACCAACAAATACTCATGGAGGGAAGAAAAAGTTATACCCCAAAATGAAAACTAGAACACTTATCACATAAAAGTTTAATTAAAAGTAACTAGCAAAACTGCAGCTGTAGTTCATCATCATCGCCCCCCTTTTTCCCATTTTCTACATGGGGTTGGGGTGTCATATTAACTGTCGCCATCTCGATTCAATGCCACACTCCTGCCTTCTTTAACATTTATGCCTGACTGTCATAGATCCTCTCTCACACAATCCATCCACCTCTTTGCTGGACACCCTTGTTTCCTCTTACCTTCTTCCTGCCTCTCCCAAATTTTCACCAGATTGTCTTCTGTTTTTCTGCATGTGCCCAAACCACTGTAATCTGCTCTCTTTGATCTTTTCTGCAGTTGGAGCTAATTTGGCTTCTGCTCTTACGTCCTCATTTCTTTGTCTGTCCCACAGTGTACATCCTACCACCCATCTCAGGCACTTAATTTCCATCACCTCTAGTTTCTGCATCTGCTCTACCTTTACTGCCCAGGTTTCTGTACCATACAGAAGTACTGGTCGCACCACTGTTTTGTACACTTTACTTTTCAGTTTCTTTGGCATTCTTCTGTGATACACTGCACCTGACACTCTATTCCATTTGGCGTCAGCCCCTCTGATTCTAGCTTTGATCTCTTCATTCAGACTTCCCCTCTCCTCAACCACCCCTCCCAGATAATTGAAGCTATTAACCTGTTCCACTATCTTCCCGTCTATCTCAATTCTTAGCCTCTTCTGATTTTCCCAATTTGCTCTCATTACCACTATGTTATCTGGACTTAGTTTTATCCCATGTGCCTTCAGTTTTGCATTCCATTTCCTCATCCATTGCTGAACTTCTTGCTCAGAGTCTGCTGTAATGCTACACCATCTGGATACCTCAACTTTGTTGATCTGTCCCCTCCAACCTGTTTGCTAATGTAGTCCATCGCCAGTATGAAAACCAGTGGGCTCAAGAGCTGAGCCCTGATGTACAACCACTCACGCTGAGAACTCCTCTGTGACCACTGTTTGTACTTGAGTCATTGGGTCCTTGCACATAGCCTGCATTAATTCTACCAATGTTTCTGTGACTTTGAACCAACTCAGTACTGCCCAAATTGTCTGTCATAAGACCTTGTCATACGTTTTCTCCAAGAATAGGAATGCATAGTTGGACTCTTTCCTCATCTGGGCTATCTGTCTCATTGGAAAAATTGGGTCAGTTGTGCTGCATCCTGATCTAAATCTGAAATGCTCATCTCCCATCTTATTGTCTACTACTCTGCGTATCCATTTATCAATCACCCTTTCCAGAACTTTCATGCAATGTGACAGGAGTTTGAGACCTCAGAACTGTCCACAGTTGTGGGTATCCCCTTTGTTCTTCTACACTGGTATGAATATACTTATTCTCCAGTCTTCTGGGATATGTCCTTCTCTCCACACTGCTGAGTACCCTCAGGAGCCATTTCTCCCCCATCTCAGCCAGCATCTTTATCATATCTGCTGTGACCTCATCTAAGCCTGCTGCTTTCCCTGACTTCATTTTCCTTAGTGTTATTCTTACTTCTTTTAAGGTGGGCTGCTCTTCTTCCCTCACTGTAGGCTGTGTCTGGGGCAGTAAAGCTTCTGTGGGACTTTCTTAATTCAGAAGCTGCTGGACATACCCCTTCCATTTGCCTTTGATGTCCTGTGGAGTGGTGAGCAGGTTGTTGTTGGCATCCCTTAATAAAGGATGTCCAACTATCTCCTTTATCTTTCTGTCTTTGCCTTCTAACCTGATATTGTTTCTTGTGCCAGCTAATGAGTCACTCTCCAGAATTTGGTATAGTGCCTCGGATGCCCTATTCTGTGCTATTGCAACTCCTTTCTTAGCTTCTTTGTTAGCCAACCAGTATTCCTTACTAGCCCAGTCCATTTTCTTCCATCTCCCACTTTTTCCCGCATGCCTTCTTTCTTTTGATGACTTCCTGGACTTCTGCATTCCACCACCAGGTTTCCTTAAGTACCTTATTTCCATATCTGGCTTGGCCACATACATATTCTGTAGTTCTCCCACATGCTCTTTTGAGGCACTGCCATTCTTCTTCAACTCCACCTATTTCCCTTCCTCTTCTTGGGATTCTAGAGCCCTGAGTAATTCCTTGAACTGTTGTGCTTTCTTTCCAGTCAACTTCCAGTTATTCAGCCAGGTCTCTGTTGACCTTAGAGCCTTCTCTGACCACTGATTGCAACTTATTGTGGCAACTAGTGGGCTGACTGCTTCACTGGGAATGACTTACAATCATTGGTTCTACCCCAGTGTTCTTCCCTTACTAGAAGGAATTCTACCAGAGTTAGATTTCAGTTACAACATAAAAAAAAATAATAGATAACAATTACTCTTCGTGATGTTAAAAAAAAAATCTACTGCACATCATACAAACAATTGAAACAAATGGTTTCTTGCTAAGTAATGCCTCATTTACAAATATCATCAGACTCGTAATGGAACAGGGAAGATGAGAAGGGAGGGACAATTTTGTAGCAATGGCAATATCGTTAGAACATCTACCATTATGGGGAGCATCTCGTGTAAATGAACTATATGCACCATGCAGTGAAGTTGTGCCGGACTATATACATCTGAACAGAACAGAAAGCCATGTACCCTCTGTTCAAAGGAATGGGTGGGATGGTGTACAAAAAAATCACTGCTGTACTGCCAATGTGAATTTGACTTCATTTTTGGACAGGACATCTAACCCGTAATGATTAGGAAATGTCTGAATGAAAGCCCAGGCAGCAAATTTACATATATTCAGAATTAAACATTCTTCCTGAAAAGTGCAGTTGCAGCTGGTAACCCGGTGAATGTGTCAAAATACTCCACCAATTGTGTACTTGGGTCATAAAAGAAAGCAATTCAAACAACCACTTGAAAACAGCCTGGTAGGAACAGGAAACCATAGCTGCCCTTCAAAAATAACACTGCAGCTTATCAGACTGTCTAAAAGGGTTCTTCAATGAGCATGTGTGATCTGTGATAATCTATGGTATTTAGCGCATGCTTTCTCCTTATCTTATGCACTGTAGAAAGAATACTATGCCATTGGATGGATTACATTAGGCACAAATCTACGACTGCTTTTGGCATAAATAAGATTCTGGTTCACAACAAATTCAGTAATTATGAAGAAATGCACAGTGCTGTCAACACAACAAAACCTGAAGCTCAGAAATCCTTCTGGCGGAGGTAAATGCTATCAGGAATGCATAACTGAGATATGATGTGCAAAAAGGTTCAAAAAGAGGTACTATCAACTTATAAGTTATGAAGCTGAAATGAGGACTTGTGATTTTGGAAGCTTTAAATGGAGAATTCCCTTCTATAGTATTTTAAAGCAATAGAGGCTAACTAAAGAAAGAGCAACATAAGCAGAACTGGTGGAAAAATAAACCTTCACAGAAGAAAAGGCCATTCAAAAATTAAAAAGAGCTATGAGATATGAGATATTACAAGATCTGAACACAAACTGAAGTCTGTATCAATACCATGGCCTGCTCCATTGTCATCATCATCGTCAAGAAAGCCTTGTTCATCTGGTAAAAGCCAAAAGCAACAAGTGTAAGTTCAAATAAACCTCTACACTCTGCTGTACCCCCCCCCCCCCACACCAGAGAAGGGAACAGGTGGCAAGAAAACTATGTTTTATGCCACTTCTAACAGCCAGTAGGTGTTGGAACATTGTTGGCTTACGACTGTCTGCTTTAAAAAGTATACTAGTGGCTGAAACAAACCCTCCCACCCCTCCCTTCACGCCATTAATTAATCTGTAAAGCATTATTCTCTACTGCAACAGTCTAACCCATGTTTTTAATCTTTCTGGCTCTTGTATCTTACTAAGAAAGGTTAACAGCAAATAGAATTGCTAAAAATAATACCACGGCATTATGTTGCCATACCCTTTGAGCTATATTATCCCCAATGAATGACAGGGACTGGTTTGTGAAAGCACTCAAGTCTACTTGTGTCAGATGAAAGCACTAAAGTGTATTGAATTAATACAAGTAATGTCTCAGTTCCTGCTCAGTGTAGATTTTAGTTTCCCAGGCACCTGACAAACCCCATGCGATTAACTTTCATCAGACTTGCACAGGTAGAGAGCCGTATTTTACCTGTTTGTTGCCATTTTTCAGTGCTTTATTTTTTTTTGCTGTTTGATCCTCTTTGGGTGGGATCAGAGGGTGGATGAGCCTATTCAATTCTCCTGCCACCTAACAAAGATTCTGTCACATCTTTGTGAACTACAGCAAAGCAAGGCAGCATCATTTTTAAATAACTTGGGAAACAGGATTCCTTGCAGTATCCCATGTGATTTGTTTTCAGCTGCTTCATGCCCTAAAATTTATAAGTGCTTGTACCTCTAAAATCTATTTATTTTAACTCCTAAACTCCTGTGTTTTTTTTCTGAATCTGCATTATTTATATACTGCATGGAATTATACTCACTTCACATTTAAATTACTGTTGATATCAGTGCTTACACCCATCGCTTGGCACAGTGACTCCCATTGTTGGTTGGCTACAATCGAGGGGGGAAGATACCTTTACTACTTGTTAATAATTAACTGTATATTTATATACTAATTTTGGATTAGCATTTAAGTGTTTCGGTAACATTTTTAAGACTGTATAGCTAATATAACAGTGGCTTGTGAGCACAATAGAGAGGCCACACAAAGTTTTCAACATTTAACTTAGGCCGGCAACTACTTACTGCATAAAATATCTGTACAGATAAACCATGCAATAAAAGCAGTGCTAAGATTATGGATTGATAATGCTGATTAGTACATATAGCTGATGTTGCTATGGTGTTTAATGTTTAACTGCTGCATTTTGAAACATAAGGATGTCATTTATTTATTTAATTTCCATTTGTTTATCATGCAAGTCCATCTGAGTATACAATCCCATTTTTAGCAAAGGCTCTGGGAGAAAACCTCCTTGAAAAAGATTACCATAGATATTTATATTATAAACATTAGAGAAGGGCATTAACATTGATAAACTAAGAAAACATTTAAGTATCAACAGGATGGGAGGTTGGCCTAATGGTTAAGGTGCTTGCCTTACAGACACAAAGTGCAGGGTTTGATTCTCACATGGGATACTTGGCTAGGCTTAAAATGGCCCACATAGGTAGAAAGTGTAGTACTAATCTATGAACCTATAACTTTTTTTAGACCAATAACATAGAGTTTGAGAAAACAGTTTTCTACATTATTTACAGAAAATGCCAGCTGACATTAGGGGATTTGGGTAGACCATACAATTCACAGTTTGAAAAGGAATATGGTGGTAGAAAGTTGGGGTGATGTATAGAAAATGAGGGAGAAGAACTGTGATGTAGAATATTTACAGGCAGCAAAGTGAAGTATAGTAAGGAGTGAAATAGTGTATGTGGGGGGAGAGGCAGGATAAGCAGGAGAATAGATTGGCCTGGATGGGAAGAGAAGAAAGTTAGGTGTTGTTTTAGGATGCTCTTAAAGCTGAACATTCTTTTGTCTAGTTGTAAAGCAGTGGGGATGGAGTTCCATTTTCTAGTGACACAGAATAACAAGAGGAAGTTGCCTGCAGTGTTATATCATTTGGGGTAGATAGTAGGATTTTGTTAGGTTTTTGGATCCAACAGCCTGTCAGGCTGTTATAAACTGATTGTGAGATTTGAAATGATTTATATCTGGCTAAACACAGTACTGAATGAACTGATTTTTCACACTAACTGTGTATAGAAAAGTAATCTGCTTCAAGGTAATGAAGCCTTTCTGTGTCCTTATTTAATATTTTAGCTGATCACTACCCACACAGTAGATGCATTATTTGCCCTACATGTCTCTCTGCTGAACGGCTGATAACCCTTCTCACCACTTTCTTTTGCTGTTTCATATGATTTTGGACATTCCATTTCACTGTTCCTAACTAACTTATTTTTTTCTCTTTCAGTCAGTAAACCTCCCCACTCTAGCATATATTCCCACACCAGAGAAGGGAACAAAGTTTAAAAAACAACACATTTTATGCATCTATCCACAAGTTTAAGTGTAGGTTTTTAGATCTTTGTTAGCTTACACCTGCCTATATTAAAAAAAAAAAGTATACTAGCGAATGAAACAATCCCCCTTTAGGTTATTAATTAATTTGTAGATCCTTATTCTCTCTCTCTATTGCAAACAGGTGTTTCTTTTGATGCAAGATCCTCTTTGGGTCATCTCAGCCTGCTTTGCTAGAGTTCACTCTGCTTCCCTACCCTACCCCCATACCACCTAGCCTGTCCATCCAACAGATTTACACCTAGCTAAAGAACCTCACTCAATACTTCCAGCTCACCTCAACAGTCCTCTATCCTCCATAAAACGCACCCATACCCCCCATATCTGCTCCACAACCTCTACTACAACTTGGATAACCAAGTGAAGACATACTACAGTCTTTCCAACTACTTACACTATAGCAATATATGCTTTCTCCAGCTATTTATTCAAGTTTTATAAAACATCCAATACTTCCAAAACTCAACAAAAGATGGTCAACTCTCCTCACTCCACTACCTCCCCAGAAAACACACACATCCCATTTCCAACCACAGATCTCTCCCCCACACCTTGCAATCATGCTTACTTCTGTATACCATCACTTTTTAGTCATGCCACCTATCTTCTCTTCAAACTTAAACATCTCCATCATCACAAAACAAATTCTACCTTGAATGCAGGCACCTATCTAAAACACACATGGAATGGAGATATATTAAACAAAAGCTCTGCTCTAATATACTCATGGCTGGAGACATCCATCCCAACCCTGAAGCCCAAAATAAAAAATGAACACACTTACCTCCACTATTCCTCTTTAAAAATTCCACCACACTTCTATTTAACAGCAGTTAAACACTAAACAAGTCATATTCACATTGCCTGTATATCACTCTGGGAGTTTATTGCATATCCTCAACCTTAGAAGTATATGTAAAAAACTCTCAGACATACATACTTGGATTGCCTTGCATATGCCAGACATAATTATCACAGAAACATAGCTAAAACATGAAATCCAAGATGAGGAAATTATAGTACTTGACTACAATATCCCCAGATTAGACAGGGAGCACAAAAGGCAAGAAGGCCCACTACATTCTATAAACAGACCACAAATCTTACTACTCACTCACTCTCCCCACTATAGGAAATGCAAAAATTGGCATGGCCACTCTCAAAATAAACACAAAAATATAACCATTCTAGGGGTATATATTCCCCCAGACAAAACTTATTATGTAGAAGAACTTTTGTAGTGGGTATCCAACAACATCTCCCAAGAAACTCTAATACTAGAATATCTTAATATTGTCTGGCTAGTAATAAACAATGACTGCTCCATCTATAAAATCAACCTTTATGGTTTCAGTCAACTCAACAGTACCCTAAGGAAACATAACAAAAATAGCAAAAGACAAAGCATTCTAGACTGGGCTCCAACCAATAATCAAACCAATATCTCTGCAGCAGGCTAACTGACAGATACTTTCAGTGACCATCTACCCAGATATACTGTAAGGATAAAGCATTTGATAGTATCCCACATTCATGGATAAAAGAGTATTAATCCAAACACGTATAAAAAGGTACCTTGCAGTGTAAATACCTCTCTGCTTACAAATAAATATGTGATAAAAAGTCCAAATAAAAAAGCGGAGAGGTAACCAAAGCACAAATACAACTCCAGCATAACTGGTGCAGTCAATTGAAACTGAACGACAATAAAAAGTATTATAACAAACTGGTAAGCACTTTCACCGTAGGTCTGACGAAGCTACGGTGAAAGCGCTTACCAGTTTGTTATAGTAATAAATAGACTTTATTTTACTATATACTTTTTATTGTCGTTCAGTTTCAATTGACTGCACCAGTTACACTGGAGTTGTATTTGTGCTTTGGTTACCTCTCCGCTTTTTTATTTGGACTTTTTATGGATAAAAGAGTGCTTAAAAATGTATAAGATATACCCCTACACTGACTGATTACATTAGAGTAACCATGAAACAGTGGCAGACCACTTTGCAATTAAGCCATGATAAAGGACAGATTATTATCCTAGGGATAAAAATTCAAAGGGGGATATTCCAGGGCAACTCTCTGTCACCCTTGTTATACTGCCTTGCCATTAACCCATTAAGCTGCTTACTTAGCCTAGGCCATGGCTACAATTTGGCTTCTAGAAAACAACAAAGTCTAATGACGTCTGATCTTCTCTTTGTTGATGATTTAAAATTGTATAGCTCATCAGATGAGGAACTGAAAGCACAGCTGCAGGTTGTCAAAACCTTTTCAGATGATATTGGAATGTCATTTGGTCTTGAAAAATGTGCAAAAGCAACCTTTAAAAAAGGAAAATTGCAGCACCAGGAAAACATCAGTTTGGGACAAGAATGTGATATAAAAGAACTTGAGCAAGAGGGGGTGTATAAATACTTGGGAATTGATGAAGGATCAGCAATAAAACACGAACAAATGTGAATAAGGCTTAGTAAGGAGTACTTTAGAAGACTTAAATTAATCCTGAAAACATCATTGACACCTAGGAACAAGATCTAAGCTATAAATCAATTTGCTCTTCCTGTCCTAACGTACAGTTTTGGAGTGATTGACTGGCCCCAAAATGTGTTGGATAGACTGGATTTCAAAACAAGAAGGATGCTTTATGCTCACCAAATGAATTATAAAAATCAGTGTATACCAAGATTATATACCCCCCCGTTCTGAAGGAGGGATGGGCCACCTTGAAATTGATTACATGTATAGATCTGCAATCATGGGACTCTACACATATCTATTGACCTCACAAGATCCAAATGTGGTGAAAGTTTTGAAACATGAGGAGAATAAATCTAAGATGACATCTCTGCTTAATTTAGCAGAAGCATATCGACGTCAAGCAGGAATGGAAATCAAACCAGAAGTGGATAAAAACCAGGCAGCAACTGAATGTGCTAAAAAAGAAAAGAAAGAATATAAGGTGAAGAATCAGATGAGAAGGCAAGAAACGTGGAAAAAACAAATATAGTTGCAAGTATAAAAAAACGTCTGGAAGAGCCTCATGTTGATCAAGAACGAATGCAGGAATGGTTAAGGAGAGGTGAATTTACATCAAGAAATGAAAGGTTAATACTGGCAGCCCAAGATAATGGGCTGTGTACATGCTGGTTTACTAAGTCCATTGAACATGTGGGAGAAACAGACATATGTAGGTTTTGTGGAACCGAGTTGGAAACAGTTATACACCTTATTGCTGGTTGCGATGCTCTAATGGCAGAGGGCCTGTATACTGAAAGGCATAATAATGTGGCGAGATTGTTACACTGGAGATTGTGCAAACATTATGGTATCAAAGTGGCTGAAAAACATTGGAAACATGAGCCACAGAGAATCATAGAAAATGATGAAGTTTACATCACATGGGATCACCCAATACCAACAGTCCAAAAGATAGATGCTAAAAAACCAGACATAGTGATCCAAGAAAAGAAGACAAAAGTAGCACTGATCATTGAAATTGCCACACCTAGTGACTATAGTGTCTTGTGTACAGAGAGACACAAAGTAATAAAATACCTTGATCTGCAGGCAGAAACGAGAGCCATGTGGAAGAAAGATACCCAGCTAGTCCCAATAGTAGTAGGAGCAACTGGTCTTATAAAAAAGAATTTACAATCATATTTAGATATGTTACCAATACATGTTAACACCATATGAATTGCAGAAGGAGTCATTGCTGGGCACATTGCGGTTACTGCGAAGAGCACTTTTGGCGAACATAAAAGTGTGAAATAATACTAATTTCATGAACTTTAATCGTACTCTGACTTAGGAATGGGGTCCATTCCTGTCATGGTATTAGAAACCCAAAAATAAGGAACCATATCAACCCCATAAAATATTATCACTTCAATCCTACCTGAAATATAACCAACTTTAGCTTGGATATCCTAAATGGCACTCTGAAATTTGGCAATTGGTCCAGCTTAAGAACTCTTCAACTTAACGAAGCAGTATCCCTCTTTAATCTACATTCCTAAATATAATCAATAATCTTGCCAGAGTGAGAAACAGAAGGAGTCAAGTTCAACCCTGCTCCCTGGCTAACTAGACCAACAAAACTTTTAATGAAATAGATAGGACCTGGTGCAATTAGAAGCATAACAAAACTGAAACCAATATCCAAAGGTACAGATAGCTCAGAGATCAAGTCAGGCAAAATATCATCTTATTCCAACCTACAAAACTGTAACCAAAGTAATCTAAAAATCTTTTTATTTATTTATTTTATATTTAATTACCAGGTTGGTCTGACTGGGCAATCAGGTGCCCATTTTCAGCAGAAACCTTGGGAGAAAAGCTCCACATACATGACAATCCTAAATAATACAAAAGCTCCACATATAAGATAAAAATACAAAAGTCAGAGATGAGTACAAATTAATAGAGCAAACAATAGTATATCATAGCATAGTATGATGAGAAGTTACTGAAGTGTACAATATATAGAGTGTACAGTAGTAAAACAGAAAATATAATGTATTTGAGTAAGAAAGTGCAGTAATAATATATACTGCTATATACATACATTTAAAAATTAAATTCATTATGGTAGTTTTTTTTTTTTTCTATGTGTTTGACCTTTGAGTAGTGCCAGAGGAAGATTATTCTGAATGGTGGTAGTAGGCCTAGCCATGGTCAGTACAGGTATATTACCAGATGATATTGAGGTGGGCTTTTAATTGGGTTTTAAAGATGGGACTGCTGTTTTGCAATCTGATATCTGGTGGAATAGAATTCTAGAGTTTAGCAACTGTGTAGGAGTAGAGGGATTCACTAGCACTGTGTCTACACTTAGTTACTTTAAGAAGGGCTTTGTTTGTGGATCTTAGTTGGTGAGCAGAATTGTGAAAGTTGAGTAAGCCTTAGTGAGTTGGTTATAGTTTAGTAAGTTGGAGAGTTCTAGCCAACCTAATTGTTTTAGTGAGTGACAGTGGTGGGAGTGGAAATTAGAGTTGGTTGTGAATCTAGCTATTTTATTATGGCACATGGACAATTTGTGTAGGTCTGTCTTGTTAAGGTTTGTTAATAAAGGGGATGCATAAAGCAATGTAGAGAGACGGCGAGTTCTGGATATAGTAATTTTGGTGTTTTGGTTAGATAGTTTTTGCAGCGGTATAGGGTTCCAAGTTTTTTATAGACTTTGGATATTGTTTGTGCTATAGGTTTTTGATCATATGCTATATACTTTTGATCCTATAAACCGAATGATAATCCATGGCTGAACAACTCAGCCATTTCCAAGCACTAATGTCAATTTTAAAGCTATAGCCAGTCAATTCAACTCCCATTTCTTTGAATCAGTTGTCTCCTTAATAAAAAAAAAAACAAATCTGCACCCCCTAGCATACCTATAATACTAGTAACAACCTAATCCCAATAATCCTACAACCTGTCCCAAAATCCATCAAAAAACTTCAAGTCAAATTAAAACCAACAACAATTGCTCCAGACAACCTTCCAGGGGAACATCTCAGAGTTGCAGCTGACTACCTATCCTACCCTGTATTGATCTTAAATCGATCTATAAAAGAAAGTTGTGTACCCCATACTCTGGAAGAAATCATGCATCTAAATAGAAAGGGCACACCAACTATAGGTCTATAATTATCTCCCTATCCCAAATTCTTGAAAAATGTACTCATAATAAACTACTCAGATCTATAGCAGATCATAAACTACTCACACAACACTGCATCTGGCCATATCACAGCACCATCCTTGCCCTCCTTATCTTCATTACCTCCATAAACCAATATAGGAATGCTGGTGACCTAGTATCTGCAATTTTTCTTGACCTCTTCAATGCCTTTGATTCAATATCTCAATCTATTCTTCTTACCAGATTTTCATCTTTAGTGCTTAACCCACCTGCCATCTCTTGGTTTAACAGCTACCTAATTGCCAACAAGCAGATAGATGGCAGTGTGAAACCTCCACCTTTCTCCCAGGACCTATGGGTGTTCCACAGGGATCCATAATCGGTCTATTTCTTTCTAATATTTTCACAAACGATCTGCACAAAGCCAGTAAACATGCTTCTATAATACAATATGCAGAACATTCAACCCTGATCTGCTCTGTCAAGACTTTTGATCAATTTCAAAAACTCAGTCAAGAATGTCTCCTCACTGAATTGTGGCTCAATCACAACTCCTATTGAATAAAAAAATAAAAAAAAAACTAAACTACTCCTGTTTACCCCAAAAAGTATAATGGTAAAAACAATCACTGCTCTCTAATCTCATCTAACAATACTTCTACAGAAATAATCAACCATACTAAACTTCTAGGTGCAACACTAGTTGAGAACCTAAAATTTGACCTCCATGTAAAAGATGCAGTCAGAAAAAAACATTAAATACTTGGTACTCTACACAGGATAAAGCCTTACCAAACTGAAACTGGTAGAAAACAAATAACCAATGCATATCCCCTACTTACCCTATTGTATGATGCCTCCATCTTCAATAACAGTAAGTATTAACATGAGACCATCCATACTGTTAGACTCCCAGTGAAGAGGCAGGGTTAATGGTTGGGCAACTGTTATGTGTTAAGAGTATGGACCAAAACTGTCTTGACCACAAGAGAAGCAAATCAGTACTAAATTTGTTTATTCAATCTACTTCTACCAGCAATCTGACAATTAGAAAAGCTAAAGGAAATGCAAGGATAAGCCACTGATTTCAAATGAAAGGGGAGACTGACAAACCATGCCTTATCTTAAGGATACATGAAGAAAAACAGATGAAAGTGATGGTTCTGATGACAAGCAAACAGATACTTCTCTGGGAGACACTGTATTATAGTGATTTAGAGAAAAATGTGTCATCTCCAGTCAGAATGTACCTGCTATAGTGTTTTGCTAATTTTGTATATAGAAGGCCCAAAGAGACACGTTCAAGTGAAATGTTTTCTCCTAAGCTGCTATGGTTAATCTTCACAGAGGACAGATGTGTGGGCTCCTGTGTTATCTGTATGTGGTTAGCTGAAGAATTAATGGTTTCTACACTGTTAGAAATGCTGATAGCACTGTAGGGATCATTCTCCTCTCCTTTAACACATGTATTACTCATACTTAGATGGGAACCATAAGTCTTGGACATAAGCAACATTTTACCATATCAAATGACCAAGAGGTCTTCATCAATGGGGCTAAGGTTGGCTCTCCTTGCCACCAATCATAATTTGCCTTTTTTTTTTTTTTTGGAAGACCCCAGGCTCAGGAATGGTTGTGTTCCTGCAATAATACACCTAGTGATTTAACATGCTGAGTGTGTTTTTTTTCTGAAATATTTTTCTTAAATTTAAAAAAAATATATAACAATTCATAACAGAAAAAAGATACATTTTTGAACAGATAAACAACTCAGATTGAAAAACGTCATAATAACTACAATAAAACTATTTACAAAGGTGTCTACTTACACAAAGTCAATTATCAGTCATTAAAATTACGTTTCAATTTCATATCAGTTTACAGTCAAGTTTAAGTATCTCTATAACTTTTAACCAGGACTTGTAATATGAAGTGATGCTATCCATTATCTTGATTGTAGACAGTTCCAGCTGGGAAACGTTAAGGGCAATATTTTTAAATTCTTTAATCGGTGTAGAATTCTTACTCTTATAGTTCATATTAATTACTTTATGTGCTATTGCTAATAAAGTCCATAGTAGTGAATATTTTGATCTGGGAACACATTTAGGTATTGCAATATTGAAAAAAAAAAATCAAAGATTTAGTTAACTAAAATTTGTCATTATAAACAGTTTACAGAAAAAGTTACATTTTCCCAAAAAATGTTTTTAAGCAATTTAAATTCATAAAACATATGTTGCCAAGTTGCTTTCAGTTGTAATTTTCATCTCCAACATCCAATATCTTGCTTAAACATTAATTTCATTTTATGTGGAGTAATAAAGGTCCTACGTATAAATTTCCAAGAAAACAATTTCTGTTTTAACAATAAAGTTGTCTGCTTTGAAGAAATTAGCATTACTTTTTATCATTTTAATTAGGAAGATGATTATTAATCAATTCAAAATAATCTCAGAAATTATCTTTATAATACAGGTTCATATTTTTGATTACTTTATATATTTTAGATTGGTACATTTCTTTCCAACTACTGTTTGGTTTCCTATAATAATCATAAATTCTTTAAATTTGGGAATAGTATCTGTGACGATAGGAGGTACTGCCAGTCATGCCAGGTGAAGTAGGGCAATGGATATTTAACTTGTACAAGTACAGCTAGTTGGAATTTTGTAAATAATTATATGATATTTTTATATCAAACTGATTTATACAGATGCTTGTGCTGAAAATGTATTTGTGAAGTTTACTTGTGTTAAAATGCGTCAACAGTGCACCCTGCTGGAATGAAAAGAAATGTACACATATTACTATAACTGAGTTAAATGTATATGCTTTAATAGAGGTCAATGGGACAGCAAAGGTTATCTAAGAAAAATAAGGAAAATGTAAATGTGCTGTTAAACCATTAAAATGGGAGCCCACAGTGCTGAATAGGACCAGAGATGGTGAGTCTGGAAGAAACCTTTTTACATTAACTCAGTAAAAAGAGGGGAACTGCCAGGCACCTCCATAAACATTTAGATGTGTATTGTAATCACCTATGCTAAATTCCTAACTCAGCTTCAAAGGGGGTTACTGTGAGAACCTAGAGTCAGGTGAACAGATGAGGTCATTCCTCATGCCACCATGGATAGTATATTTTACAGGGAGTAATCTCTGAGGAGGGAGTATTCTGTTTTGGGGAACCTGACTAGAAAGACTGCTCACGTATTTCATTGGGCCTTGCTCTATCAAGTAAGTTATTAGGGAGTAGTAATTCTCATAGATTCAGTCAGGAATATAGTGAGTTTAGATACTGTTTTTCTTTGAGTCTCTCCATCAATGTTCTTTTCAATATTTCCTGTGATCTGAACTCTGTGGTTTACTGTGAATATGTATTCAGTATTTTCATACTCTTTTATTATTACATACATATAAAACTTTTATCTTATCATGGCTGGTCCTTGTAGAAAGTATTTAACCTTTGAGAGCGCTTATATTTACTTGGTGACACTGTGTGGGCCACTACAAATGCCTAGCCATCTTAGTCAACTATTACAGTTTGTATTAGTATTAATACTACACAGTACAATTGGACACTCTTTGTTAAGGGCCTTAGAGTAGCTGATTATAGAGTGCCTGGTGGCAGTGAGAACTACCTTATTCTCTGGGCAGAAGGGGACACGGCAGATATCTGTGCCAGGCTTTCCCAGGTGTGTGTGTGTGTGTGTGTGTGTGTGTGTGTGTGTGTGTGTGTGTGTGTGTGTGTGTATGTGTGTGCATGTGCGTGTGTGTCAGCTACTTGGTGTGTCAGCTACTTGGAGCAGGGACACAAAGCAATGGGTACACAGACAGGTTGCTGCAGGTCTTTGCTTGGACACTCGGATGTGGTCCTAACCCTACAGATGTACCAGTGGGAAGCCTTATTGGGTTCCTGGACAGAGACAGATAAAGAGATCCAGACCATGGACTGAATGTGTTCCCTCTGTGCTCTTAAGGGAAACTGTGCTTGATGCAGAGACATCTGCATCTGGAAATACTGAGTGCACCAATCATCTGGAAATACTGAGTGCACCAATTTGTATCCTAAGTGCACTTCCCTCTCCAGAGTTAGTGGTGAAGATTCAGGCTCCTTGATTATGGGCCCAGAGAGAGGTCATCATATTGGCAGTGGCGGTACCATCATGCATCACAGTATCTTTTACATGCATTGACCCTAATTTATTTATAATATACTGCCTTAAAGTCTGTGCTTCTAACCACATTTCACTACTTGTATCATATGTGCTCATAGTATATTCCATTGAAAGAACCTTTCCAGAGTCCATTAATTGAGGCCAATATATTATTTTCCCCTAAATACAGACATTTTAGAAACATCAAAGGCGTTAATGCTATTTTGGGTACAGGCTATAGGGTATAATAAAAATGATCTTGCTCTACATACTGGATTTTTATTCCAATAATGTTTAAATAAGTTTAATATATTAATTATGTATTTAGAACATATATGTTTATTTTTTGTTCTCTGAAACATATTCCCTTACCAACCAATGAAAATTACTGGATACAATTTCCCTAAATTTAACTGCCAAGGAGTGATTTGAATTTAACCAATCAAATTCCTGTATTTGTTTCCACTTAGCAGTATAAGAAGGATTCAACCATAATGTTATTGTCTTAATAACAGAAGATAAAGCATACATTTCTATATCTGGGAGACCAATTCCACCAGATGTCCAAGTTTTAATTGATATTTAACTCTATTCTAGGTTTATTGGGATACCATAAAAAAGTTTAACATAAGGTTTTTAAACTGGTGTAATTACTTTTTAGATAAAGGAAGAGAAATAGCTTGTACAAGTATAATATTTTTGGAAATATAAGCATTTTAATAAAATCAACATTCTCCACTGTAAAAAATATTCCACTTATCCATAAGTTGTTTTATTTATTTAAAATATTGATATAGTTAATCTTTAGTATTTGGTGTATATCATTTGATATTGTAATCCTTAGATACTTATTTTTTTTTAATTACAACTATATATTTAGAAAACGTCTTATCCATGTTTTTCTCATTACAGTTTACATGTAAAATTTTAATTTTATTGTCATTAAATTTAAGACCCAAAATCTTCTGGAAGAGTTCCATTGTCTCAAATAAAGCTTGTAACAAACTGCCATAGTCATTCAAGGTTAATAGAATATTATCTGCAAACAACTGAATTTTAGAATTTAAATGGTTACTAAGGTATATACCTTTAATGTTAGCATTCAATATGACATAATTTATAAATGGTTCTATGACCAAAGCAAATAATAATGGTGACAATGGGCATCCTTGTTAGTGCTTTGGTAATTGTAATTGGTCTAGATGTATACAGTCCAATCTTTACATAAGCTAAAGAAATTTCATATAGAATTTTGATTAATTTAATAAATTCTTATGAAAAAAACTATCCCGCCAGAGCTAGCAATAAATAATCTGAGTGAAGTGTACCAAAGGCACTATTAGTGTTTAAACTTACTGGAGTTAAGCTTTCTTTTGTTATATTAACATAATTATTGTAAAAATGTTCATATCGTATGTGTTTCTATTCAGTATAAAACCAGTTTGATCTTGATCAATCAGCAAAGGCAAAAACTGCTTAATTCTATTAGCATATATTGCCATAAAAATCTTATTATCAACATTTAATAGGGATATAGACCTGTAAGATGAACATTCTTTTCCATCTTTGTCCAACTTTTAATATTGGAGAAATTAATGTATATTTCCATGATGGAGGAATATTTTTGCTTCTTTAGCCAATGCAAAGACTCTTAATAATACCAAGACTTTCTCAGGTAATAATTTATACATCTCTGGAATAATATCTTCAAATCCCAGATGCTTTATTTAATTTTAATTTGAGATTTAAGTTCTGAAAGTGAAATTGGCTTATCTGTTAACTTTATTTGGTCTTCAATTAACTTTTTTTATATGTTTCATAAAAAATATATTATTATATGTTGTGGCTCCATTACGGAGTCATAAAAGTTTATTGAATTAAAATGTATTTTAAATGCCTCTAAAATAGCTTCTAAATCTGTTCCTAGTTCCTGGAATATAAAGTTGTTTTATCTGATTAGATTTAATAATCTTGTTGGTTTTGTTTGCTAATCTGTGCTGGTTTTCAGGATTCATTGGTTAAGAGCTCATTTCAATCTTCTATAAATTGATCATAGTTTTATGATGTAGTATCTCTAAATATTTTTTATTCATCTCATCAATTCTTTATTCCATTTATTTATTAATATAATTATTTATTAATATACAAGGTTAGAACGTAACCATATAGATACAATTTTAAAAAAGTCCCACACATAGATCTCTGCTATATCCGCTGTGAAATTTACATTTATAAAGAATCAAATTTCCTTGTTATAAAATTCTTTAAAACCATTCAGGTCAGTTATATGTGACAGTATTCTACTAACAGAAGCTCTTTGTTTTGTATTTATTTTCAATTAAAATGTAATTGTATTATGGTCGGATAGAGGGCATATGACAATTGTATCCATTTTCACAGTTATATCAATTGAAATATACTCTATCTTTTCTCGATTGGGTACCATGTCTAAATGAATAGTGTGTAAAAAATAATGAATGCCTCTGCAGATTCATTTATGTCCTTAATATTAAACCAATCCATGAAGTCTAATAATGCTTCGGGTGATGTGGGTTTCCTAAGCTTATTTGCTAAAATTGTGTGACAATCATTCAGTCACCAGCTAAAATAAATAAAATCTCCTTCAGTTGTTGCCTAACTACTTTAACTCCTAACTCAGGAATTCAGTAAAGGTTTATCAAAGTATACACTTTCCTATTTATCTCCATAGATACATGACAAAAAAATCCCAGCTCTATTGTTGCATAAATTGATTATTTTAGGACTCGATACAGAATTCTTCCATAAAATTGCAACACCCTTTATTTTGCTTATAATGTGAGCTAACAAGTACTGAACAATTGTTAGTGTTAAGTCTATTAATGTCTTCTTGTAATAATTGTCTCTTGTAAAATACAACTTGGGCATTACACATTTTTAGATATTTGCTTAAACTTCCCCTTTTATAAGTATTATTCAAGCCATTAAAATTGATAGAAATACACTTCATACATAATGCATCAGTAGAAGTATTGTTAGTCATATGCTACAAATAATATAGGAAAGGAAAATATGACTGAAAATGATTGTATATTTTTATCCAACAAGCTGATATTAATGTTCATAGACACCAAATTTTATATAGTAAATACTGAAATGCTAAACATTTAAATAAAAAGTAAACAGACATTCTTGAAGGTTTAAAACCCTACATTTGAATATCATTACTTTTCAAGCATTCCTTCTAACATCTCCTCTCAAATCACACTTCTTCTCTGTTTGAAGATTCACTTTATACAGAAAGTAGCTTATTAGTCAAATATTAACACGAGTAATAAAGTAAATTCATAGCTCATTATATTAAAGAATATCCTTATAAGCTTATGTGATATTGATTGAAATGATATGGGTTTGCATGTGCATGTATATGCTTAAAATGATGCAAGTTCAAAAAAGAATATTACTAGCACATTTTTAATAAATATATGACATAAATCCCATTCAATAGTCAAGAACCATATTACTAACATTAAATATCATTGTATTGATGAACCAATAAAAGAATGGTAACCTAAGTGAACCTAAAAAGTAGAATCTTGAAATTAAGCAGTATAATTTCCTTTGACATCTTTTGGTTTGAAAAATGTTACTTGCACATGTATTATGAAACAGAATGCAGTTTAACTAGTCAAATAACATCTTCACTTAAAATGACTTTAAACTTCTATCACAATTTATTAAGTGTCATTATTCAATATTTCATCAGTAATCACAGGTCTTAAGAAGAATCAAGAAAAATTCAAAATTTATGCCAGAGTCTATGACTACTCAGAGTATCAGAGACAGCTGTGTAATATATAATTTACCCAGGCATCTTGATTTTCAACCTTCCAGATCTTTATAAAATATCTATACCCCTGACCCATTTCTCTAACTTATTATTTGTTTAACCATAACCCTCCAACAAATGACAATATTATGATGCCTGAGATCTTCTAGTGGCATCTAAACACCAAAAAAACACTTTCACCTTTAAGTTTCCACAAACAATAAATAAATAAATAAAAATAATAAATTAAAAGCCACAGAAAGATCCATTTCAGAATCACAAAATATCTTAACAATGAGTCCCAATTTGGGTTCCTTTTGTTGTTCTAGAAAATATCTCAATAGAACCAACAAACATTTAATCACTGAATGAGGTAAAAAAAAGAAAATTAACAAAGGTGCCTTCCCCCCTTATGCTACATGTGTTACTGAAGTTTACAGCATGAGAAATGCTGACCCATAGGGAGAAAAAATCCCAAATCTCAAATTGACAGGTGACATAGTCAGATTTCTATATGCTACATATTTGTCAACCTTGTATATTAAACTATAACAGTAATCCCAGTAAAAAAATATCAGAAAATAACAAAGTGTACTAACATAAATATCAGATCTAACAGTAGCTGTTCTAATTCTAAACATAATTATATATTTTTCCCTTTTTCCCTTCTCCCTCCATTTTGTTTTAATGCCTCTTTATTCAATTCTTCAATTTTAAAACAATTTACATTGGAACTTGAACATATTTCTGAAAAAAACTATTTGGTTTACTTTTTCAATAATAAATGTTATATAGATACCAGAAAGCTTCTTGCTCTACCTTTGAATCCCCCATCCTCCACCAGTCATTGTTTCTTCAGAGATTTCTATTATTGGCAATGTTAAATTTAAAGGTAAATATCTCTTTAAATAAGGTTATACCAGGATCAGAGCTTATGTAACCTTTGACCCTAAACTTGACGTCAATACTCTGCTTTCCAGGTTTCACCTAGAGCATTTTCACTATTGAGAATTTGCCCAGAAGCCAAAGAAGACAGGAAGTAAAAAAACAAAGAAAAAAAAAAAAAAAAAAAAACAATCGTGTCTGGCTCACAACCTCGGCAGGAAGCACTTAGACAACCTGAATCAGAAAAAAAATCTGAGAAGACAGCAGGTATGGCTCAAGCCCATCTATGATTACTGAAGAGAAACCTAACTCACTCACAAATCTAAGTGAAAAAAAAATCTATACAGAACAACTTGTAAAAAAGTAATTTGCTACACACAAAAGACACCATTCTAAGCCATGACTACTACAAAATCCTACAACCCCAATCATAAAACCCCAATCATAAAAGGAAACAAGGAAATAACATAAAAAAAAAACAATGCCACTCGCAACTTCACTCACACTGCAAATAACACTGTAAATATATATCATGGTCATTCAACACTCATCCAGATACTACCGGACATCCAAAAATCCACACAACCAAAATATTCACAGCACCGACAACTTATTATGGAATAAAAAGTTCATCCCACATATCAGAATACCCATTCAAGACAAAAAACACAGCCATAAAAGCCAATTAAAAAAATATATAGAGAGAGAAAAATAAATAAATAAATATTTACTGCTTATCTGTCAGTAACAGAATGGTTTCAAATAGTATTTATGTAAATACTAATTACTGATTATAATGCTATAAAAATGATGTAGAAAGACAAATTATTTTGCCTTACATTTGTCCATGTCCATATAGATTTTCTTGCTTGTGTCAGCTCTAGGTTATTGATTTATAATATCAAGCAGAGCTAACAATATATGAATATGAGCTACATGTACCAGAAAAAAGAAAAAAATATGCTAAGTATTTATTTGTCCTTTAATTTCTTTTTCTTCTTGTTAGTAGCTTTCTGTCCATTTTTTCTACTTGCCTTTTAAGACAACTATTGTTCCATTCAATTTATTTTGTTCATTTTAAAATGTTGGTTTTTAAGAAGTAAATAGATGGGTATAGGGTTTCAAAGGTTTTAGTTCCTTATGTAAGAAAAACTTTAAGTCTGGCTGGGAATAACAAATGCACTTCAATCTGCTTTTTCTTCAATTCCTTTTATTAAGGGAAGAAATTCTTTCCTTTTCGAAATCAAAGCTGAAGAATAGTCATTATCAAATGAATTTAATCCGTTAATTTGACCAAGCAGTTTTTAAAAAACATTCCTTATTTTGACAGGAAATTACTATTATAGATCTTGGGTTTGTATTAGCTTTTTCTGAAGATGAAGGGTCCACAACAGAGCTATGGGCTCTTTTAATATCATATGATAAAGATTCTGGTAGATTTAAAGTCTTAGGGAGCAAAGATGTAAGAAAATTAACCATATTTCTCCTCCTATTTTTTCAAGTAGTTCATAAATGCGTATATTATTCCTTTTTAAATCTATTTTTAAGATCTAGTTTATTTAGTAGGGATGTATTTTGCTCAAACTAAAATTCAATATTATGTTCTTCTGAGACTCTTCCTTCAATATCGAAGTGCCTCTTCCATAGTTGTAATCTGTATCTTTTGCGTCATTATTATTTCATGTAACTGTTCCATTTGTTTTGTGCATTTTTTTTTGAAGTTGTCTGGCTTATTGTCTGTTTTGTAAAATTTTACAAAAGGAACTTGCAAGCAAGTAAGAAGTGATTGTAATTCTTTTTTTTTCTTTTACTGACAAGTCCTGTGAGTTAGATTTGGAGAAACTCATTTTGAAAAACAGGAAAAACCCATTCTGCTTGTATGTTGACAGGAATTAAACAATTTAAAAAGATATTTTTAGAATATTGTCATCCAAAATCTTAAGATAATCTTCCAAGTTGAAGAGTCTATGTCAAAATTATAATAATAATAATAATAATAATAAAAATATCAATTCCTGTTAGAAATGTAACTGAAATAGCAGAGCTTAAAGACTAAGCTAGAGGTGAAGCTTTTAAAGGTGAAGTTGCCAGCAAACTGAACTCCAACACTGAAGAGCTTATAGTCATAAGGATATTAAATCAAGAAGTCTAAATCCTACCTAGGTGAAGGGTTCTTCACAGAATACATAGTAGCATCTGCTAAAGCAGATATTTGACCAGCCAAGTGTCAGGCCACAGTCCTGGTTACCATGATACCATGATAGAAATCTGCCAAATGAATAACCGTGGAATAAACAAATTTCAAATAATGAAGGTGTCAGACAACAGCACAAAAAAAAAAAAAAAATGACTGGAGTAACACAGGGTAAAATTCTACCAAATCTGAGAACTAGTCTCACTTGTAGGCCCAAATGGAAAGCTTCATTCCAACTTCAAGCATGCCAAAAAGTTTTCATCTGTAAAAATGATCAGAAACAGGTGGTCTACACCAGAAGCTAGATTCAGAAGCAGATGCATTTGTTCTCCAACCCATAAGGATATTCCTAGCTGGGACAAGGGAAGTTTACTAGGTTTCCAGCAATGAGGTCCTCCAACTCCACAACCTTAATGGTCAGCAAAATCCATCAAAAAATGTTGATCTTCCTTCTCTGAGTCTGCTATAACATATGCAAGTTACAGTAACCTCCTACATCACAGGAGAGAGAACAAATCTACCTCAACATTCACCATCCTGCTTCACTAAACCGAAGTCCTGAGTAGTGAAAAGGTTTACCTTAGGGGTGTTCCACCATAAAAAAATTCATATCAGGTACAGCCTCTGAATACCAATAACAAGAAAGTACTGGAAGATTGACTCAGGCTACCTAAATGGCTCAGAGTTATGTTTCAGTCCACAGTTGATACCCAGATGAGCATGGTCTCCCTGCACAGGATGCATGAATTTGTGTACCCTTCCTTGATTAGCTGCTACATGACACACTAGTTGACTCAACAAATGAAGAAAGGTCCTATAAGTACTATTCTTAGCTACAAATGATTAAGATGTAGTCATCCATTCAGAGGTGGCCACATCCCAACAATGTTCAACTGTCTAGATGCTCTCTCACCCTCAATTCTACAAGAGAAATATTCAGCAACAGAATATGTTTGAGGGTTTGGGTAAAGAAGGCGGGCCAAACAAAGCAGGTTGAGGACTGCCCACCACTCTTGGACTCCAAGAAAAGGTTTTGACACCAGCAGAAGGCCTGTAAGTGTGTGATGGCATTGCCTGCACTACACTCCATAGTCCACTGTAACACCTGAATAGTCATTTCACGCACATGGTATCATGAAGAATGTGGATGTCATTGTGTGCAGAAAGTGTATCTCAGGCTCCAAGCTTGGATTTTGCTATGTCTTATCATAGTCATCAAACCATAATCTCCATGGTTGCCTCAAAAGGCAAAATAAAAGGCTGGTATAAGGGAATGCCCAGTTCTACACTTGTGAAGGCCATCCAGTGAGCATAAGTCATGGTGGTTGAGATGACTTATGGAGATCTTCACAACTAAACCTGCAGGAGCACAAGTGCAGCCCACGACCAGAAGCTATTTACCCCATGACAGGACCTAAAGATGTTCTGCTCCTGCAAAGATTTGCTACAGTGGACAACACCTTAGACAGCTTTAAGCCCAGAGAATGACTCAAACGGTAACGCACTAAACTGGGAGTGTTTCTCACCCAGGGGAAACTACAGAAGCTTCCTGAAGCTTCCTGTGATGCCATAGATATTAAAGATCCAAAACTCATTCAGACACCACAGCATAAAAAGATCCAGAAGGGTCAACATCTGGATGACAAAGGCAACGAGTCCCACAATGACATGAATTCCTGTGTCCCTTCTGACCTGGAAGAACTAGAGAATTGACCTGTTAAGAATAGAAAAACCTCTGTCATCTTCCCAGCCTCAGACTCCATGCCTGTTACAATACCCTGGTGGAGTTTCATGTAAGGGGTGAACTGCTCTCTTCTTTTCAGTGTCTGCTTCTTTCTTGATACTCCTTGTCTGACTGTATCATTGTAATCTACTAAGGCCAGTGCCTGGAAGTGTAAATTCCTACAACACATGGAGATGGGGAATAAATAAAATGGTTGTCAGCTTGTACTACTGTTGCCTTTTTCATGTAGTTTCTGGGTGGGAGGACCACATACAAGTGATTGATGAAAGAGTGTATGTCACAGCCTTCACTTACCATTTGGAAGAACTGTGTAAGCAGCCAGGCGTACCTTCTTACATTGGGTCCAATGGCAAAACCCAGGCAAGCATCAAAAGCACCATGTCCACATTTAACACTATGTACCAAAGTTTTACAGACATTTTACACTGTGTACTAAAAGCTTATCAGCAGTTTTACAGACATTTTTGTTCAACTTAATGGTTCAGGTCAGTCAGCTTTGGGGCAGGTCATCATGTTACCTTCAAACCTCGAGCAGAACTAACCAGTATGGGACAGATAATTAACATTTATTTATTTTATTTATTTTACATTTGTTGACCAGGATAGTCCGACTGGATGCATGTCCATTTTCAGCAGAGGCCCGGGGAGAAAAGCTCCAAGGGTAAGCAGATACAGCATTACATAATACCAGCATTACATATTACAAACAGATTATTTACAGAGATTACATAAGTAAGCAAGTTAAACAAGTTCCACAGGTTACAGTTAGTCCTGAGCACAAGTCAGGATTAAATTAAATTACACAGTAAACTGGTTAACAGATTTTTACACATTCGAGTTAGCCAGGCTTGATACATTGACATAGCCAGTTAAGTGACAAATGTTGTTTGAGTCTAGTTTTAAATTGACCTAAGGTGGAAAAGTAAGGTAATATCAACTGGAAGAGAGTTCCCGGATCTACTTACAGAGTTTGCAGAGAATCACCGGCTGTGTTATTAATTTTGCTAGTCTGAATTAGTAGTTTGTTAGAGGATCGAAGCGGTCTAGGATTGTTATAGGGGGTGATAATATTTTTAAGTGCAGGAGTATTGTACGGATTATAGAGGATTTTATAGGCCACAATCAGTTGGTTATACTGGATTAGGCTAGGTAGTTCAAGCCAACCAAGCTGATTTAGATTGATGCAATGATGTGTCCTAAAAGGCAGCCCAGTGGCAAACCTGGCAATGTGGTTGTAGCAAATTGAGAGTTTGTTAAGGACAGTCTTGTTCAAATTCTAGAGTAGAAGGGATGCATACAGAAGGGTTGAAAGAAGGTGAGAGCGAGCTATGGCAATTTTAGCTGGAGGGGTTAGGAAGGCTTTTATTCTGTAAAGTGACCCTAGTTTTTTATTGATGGTTTTGATAGTTTGGTTAACATGTAGGCCAAATTTGAGATTATTGTCTATGATGACACCTAATAGTTTTGTAGATGGGTCAGGGGGGATTATTGTGCCATCATTTGATTTTATGGTAAAGGTGAAAGCGGTAGACCTATGTGTTGGTGAAAATAACAGCATTTTAGTTTTTTTGGGATTTAGGATCAGACGATGTTCAGAAAGCCAGTTTTCTATTGTATTAAAGGTGGTCTGGGTAGCTAACCATAACTCTACTGGAGATGTGGCTGAGCAAATCAGAGTAGAGTCAACAGCATATTGGATACAGCTGACCTTTGGGATGACAGTATAAAGGTCGTTAATGAAGATGGAGAACAGCAAGGGCCCTAGTATAGAGCCTTGTGGTACTCCGAGGGTGTTAGGTAGAAGGTTAGAGAGTTTGTTCTGCCAGAGGACAGCCTGCTGTCGACCATTCAGGTAGGATTGAAACCATTGGAGGGCTGCAGTAGCTAGACAGAATGTTTGCAGGGTGTGGATTAAAAGTTGGTGATCAACCATATCGAATGCCTTGGAAAGGCATATAAATTATGACCTTGTAAGTCAGGATTGTATAAGCCTCGGTAGTGCTCTCCTGTTCAGTTCTCGGCTGGAGCACCTTCTGTGTGGAATTTGCATGTCCTCCCCACAGTTGAGTAACGTCTAAAGACATGCAGGTAGGTGGGTGTGTGTGTGTGTGTGTGTGTGTGTGTGTGTGTGTGTGTGTGTGTGTGTGTATGTATGTATGTGTGTATGTATGTGTGAATGGGTGTGCCTTCTTTGAAGGTTGGGCATTAGGCTGGCAACACGGCACCGTAAAAATCCACTGCCAATCATTAGCGGACCAGAGTTCTGCTGTGGCGACCCCTGACCGGGAAATGCCAAAAGACTTTTTGGGCAGCCACAGTGGTGCAGCTGTTAGCATTGTCACCTCACACTAAGAGGTTCTCCGGTTCAATCCTGGCTGGGGTGCCTTCTGTGCAGAGTCTGCATGTCTGCCCTGTGGTCGCGTGGGTTTCCTCCAGGTGGTCCAGTTTCCTCCCACATCCCAAAGACATGCTGTTGGTGGATTGGACACTCCCACATCCCAAAGACATGCTGTTGGTGGATTGGACACTCTAAATTGGCCCTAGACATGAGTGAGAGTGAGAGTGAGAGTGAGAGTGAGAGTGAGAGTGTGAGTGTGAGTGTGAGTGTGAGTGTGAGTGTGAGTGTGAGTGTGAGTGAGAGTGAGAGTGAGAGTGAGAGTGTGTGTGTGAGTGTGTGTGTGTGTGTGTGTGTGTGTGTGTGTGTGTGTGTGTGTGTGTGCTTCCGTGTAAGGTTGGGCACCAGGCTAGCAACTCGACACTGTAAAACTCTACTGCCAATCATGAGCGGACAGGTGATCTGCTGTGGCGACCCCTATCCGGGAAAAGCTGAAAGAAGAAGAAGACAGGTCAGGATTGTATTTATTTTATTTATCCTACATTTGTTTACTGGGAAAGTCCCACTGGACACGGATCCCATTTTTAGCGGAGGCCCAGGGAGAAAAGCTCCACAAAGATTAGTATAGCAAATACAGTAAATACAATACACATTAATAAAGTACAGTACAGAGTCAAAAAGTTAATAAGGTACAGTTTTAGGGTAAAGAAAGAAGCAAAAATAAATACAGTATAAGGAGCACAATGTGTTACAATAAACAATACAGTTGAAAGGGCATTTTGTTCAGTCATTTGGTTGCATTCATCATTGGCTTGTACAGTAAACACACATTGATTAACAGTATAGAAAGGAGCTGTTGCAAGCTTTCATAGAAGGTTAAAGTATGATATGGTCTAATTAAGTGATGCTATTCAGGGTCAAAACAATTACATAACCAAGAACTATATAAATGGGACCGGAGGTGTTTTTTGAAATTATTTTTGTTTTCTATTGTCCTAATATCTATGGTGATGGTATTACATGCTTTTGCAACAGAAGTGGAAAACAAGAAGTCCTCAGAGCTATTGTTGCTTTTGCCTATGTCAGCCAGTGCTTTACTGGTGGATCTTAACAGGCATTTGTTAGAGTAGATATTAAGCAGACCTTGAAGAGCAGGAACTCTGGTGGGATAATATAGAATTTGGTGGGCTATTGCACACTGGTTATATGTGAGCAGGTTGGGTAATTCTAGCCAGGATACTTGCTTGATTGCTATGCAGTGATGTGTCCTGAAGGGTGAGTCAGTAGCAAACCTAGCTATTTTATTGTAGCAGGTGTTTTAAGTCTGCTTTGTTTAGGTTGATGAGTATGGGGGAGGCACAGAGGAGTGTGGATAGTAGGTGGGTTATTGCGATGGTGACTTTACTGTCACTGGTGAGGTAGTTTTTGCATCTATATAGGGTTCTAAGTTTTTTATGGACTTTATTGTTTCAGTAATGTACATATCAAATTTCATGTTGTGATCTATGATAACCCCTAGAAGTTTGGTGTATTGGACAGGTGTGACAGGGTGTTATTAGCGGAGAATATTGTGAATGGTGGTATGGGGTCTAAGGCTCTGGAGGGCTAGAATATAATTAGTTGTGTTTTACTGGGGTTAACTATTAGATGAGAGTTGTCTAACCAGATATCAACAGCAGTAAAGGAATCTTGTGTCAATTCCTGGAGTTGGGGGAGTGATGGGGTGGACAGATTACAGTGGAGTCATCGGTGTACTGGACTACAGTGGCATGCCGGGTAGCTTTGTGGAGTTGGTTGGTGAATATGTTAAAAAGAACAGGTCCAAGAATGGATCCTTGGGGGACCCCCTAGGGTGACAGGTAGGAGGGGAGATGAGCAGTTTTGCCATTTTACTGCTTGTTGGCAGTTGGTTATTCTTTAAACCACAATAGTGTGGAGTGGCTGAAATTAAGATCAGAGAGAGAAGAAAGGAATTTGGGATGGGAGATAGTATCAAAGGTCTTGGAGAGATCTGCATATAAATAGCTGATGCAACAAAAAGCAGAGAATAACTGACAGCCAATTTATACAGGAGCTTAAATTACATCTGGATAGTTTGCAGCTAAGTGACTAAGGAACTATCAGGTACTTCTATACCCAGATGGAGAACCTCTTTAGAGGGAACATGTATGCCTTGTAAAATGTTTACTAGTAAATGTTTACATCGTTCAATTCTGAAACTCGTTGCTAGGGATGTAGTGGAATCAGGGGACCCACAGCAGGAAAGCCAGATCCTGAGACAGTATCTGCCATCATCCCAACACCACACACTGGCTAGAAAGAGAATTTTCTGTGTCACCAGTGACGTGACAGCCAAAAACCACACCACTTTTGGCCACTATGCAGCAAATAGGACTAATCTTGATCATCCTTCACTGGCCTTTGAAATGAGGTATGGGGTCAACAGAACTGCACAGAACAGGAAGACTGTTGCCGCCATGGATTCCCCATTGCCCTACTGCATGGGGTAGGAAAATCAGAACCGTGTACTAAGTGTTGATCCGACTGTTCATCAGAGTGACCCAGTTCCAGAAACTTTTATCTAGGCACGGTTTCTGAAAACTGCAGGACAGGATTGAAGAAAAGCTCACAGTATTTGCAGGCACACTTACTTTTCTTAGGGCAGGAAATGCTGAGAGACTAATGCTTCTGTTTATGACATACAGTCAGATGTGCAAATGGGAAATGACTGCACACCAATTTCACATCAATTGTTTGCCAATCATCAGGAGCTCCTGATATAATTTCTCATCTAAGGATGTGAAGGCTAGGAAGAATGTCTGTAGTTCCAAGTGACTGAGGTAGCTCTAGTTTCCAGTTTGAATGCATATCATGAACTGTGTCAGAATGGAATTGAACTTCTGGAAAAATAACAACTGTCATGACTTGGTGTTACAGCTGAAGATAGGAATGGGAGGCTTTAATGGAAGTGGGTCAAAACCTAACCATCAGTTCAAGGTCAAGGAATATGGACACCCAGAGAAGATCCATAAGTACATGATGCTCACAACCACTGAATGTCCAGAACAAAACCTGTGTCCTCAGCTATCCAAATGATATCATGAAGGCCACTGTGGTCATCAAGTCCAGAAGTCACAAGGTCCATATCTTCTATTGAAGACTTAGCTGGCATGACTTATTAAACAGTTTCCACAAGCAGGAATAACATACTAGATATCAGTCAACTTTGTACCTGTAAAGTCAATCATATGAGATGAGATGGGATGGGATTTTTGAGGACCTCCCAGTTTATGGTCAAAACCAGGGCTGCAAATATGGTAGCACACACTTTAGGGTGTTACCAATGTGTCCTTCGTTGGTGCTAAAAGAAGCTTATTGTCAAAACAATAGAACACAGAAGAATCCTTCTGGAAATCTTTAGTCATCATGTTGGAGAACACTCTGGGTTAGGAAGAAAGCTCAAACAGTGACACTTGTATTGCAGCTGATGACCCCCCCCCCTCCCCAAAAAGGCAAAATCTCCTGTGTGTGCCCCATACACTGATATATGAGAAAATGTTTATGTTCAACATTATCTCACTGCTCTTTGGCATCAAATACATGTGTAGATACTATATTATCATAATCAGAATACTGTTTATCAATTAAGATTTAGCTGAATCTAAAGTCCTTCAATCATCCAATGTTTTCAATGAGATTGAGGTTCTATGAGACTAAATTTTCTCTTACCATTGAAATTGTGCAATCTTATAGAGATACTGCAGGGTGCAGGCCTGATGAGAGAGTGCTGATAGATTGTCCCCCTGCAAAAAATATTTTTTTTCCCTTTTATTATGAATATTAAATGCCCACTTTGACTTTCTTCCCTGTATTTCCAGTTTGATTTCAGTGTATAGGAAATCATTTTGAATCCATGACATCTCTCTTTCCAGCACCCTGAGATCCTTGCATGGTCTTCAGAAACCAGATGAAGTGCTGAAGGTGTGGACACACCAGAGCTCAGTAACATATGAGATACTGTTGTGAAGATGACATGCGCTTTGCTATTCTATTTGCTGCTGCCACTGCTCTCAGACTCTGATTCTAGTGTTCCAAAGAAAGTATGATCACTACCCCCAGATTCTTTTCCTGCTCTTCTTGCCATCAATTTCTACTCCCTCCAGCTATTTCATACCAGGATTGCTGTGATCCACAGGTACAATACTTTGCTTTCACCTGTGGTTGTCCTCAAATGTTTATTTTATTCATGCCTTCCAAGTCCTTCTTTAGATTCTTCCACATACTCTACTGCTACATTTAGCTTTGTGTCATCAGTGAAGAGGCCGATCCTGTTCTCCCTTCCCTCATATATGACTGAAATACGCACTGCTGCAGCTGGGACTGACTCCTGCAGTACCCTACTAGTCATATATTCCTATCTTTGCTTCTTTTACCACAGCACTTTGTCATACCCTTCATATATGCAGATCCAGCACTTCAGTCTAGGTCTTACCGAATCCCTCCTGACTTAGCTGCCTGTGTTGAACCAAGTCAAATTCCTCAGTGAAGTCCAGGTAGATGACATCTACTAGGATCCACCTGCCAGGTAATTCTGTACAAGTTAAACTACTGGTGATACTAAACAAACAAGTCCAACAAAAATACTTAAAACACCAAAAATTTAATGTAAAGCTTTCGGGTTAACCACCCTTCATCAGTACATAAAAATAGTAAATCTCATCACCATTTAAATAGGGAGATAATATCATCACATGATTCAGCCAGCCTAACATCACTAACTAACGATTAAATATTTAAATTACTACATTCACAGTAACTTTCATAACTACGTTCAAAATCACATTTAAAACATTCATTTTAAAAATGTGTCTTTTTATATATAAAGAACTTATAATAATAAACTATGTTTATTTCCCTAAAACATAAAACTAAAAATAAATAACATTTCTTAAACATTCTCTCTCTGCCTTTTAATCAATACAGGTTTTATACTGACCGTATTATTCAGACCTGGTAACACATCTGCTTGTAGTCTAATAATCCATTCATATTCTTTCAGCTCTAAGATGTTATTCATATCTCCACCTCTATTACCCATATTTACTAAACCTATACCTCTAAATTTAAAACTATGTGTACTGTTATTTTCTATAATATGTTTACTTAATGCATTTGTCACCACTTTTCTTCTAATTTCGGACTTATGTTCCATTATGCGTTCTTTTAACTTCCTGGTTGTCTTACCAACATAGAATGATGTACACATTGTGCATGCTGCAATATATACTAATTGAGTTGTATTACAATTTGCTAAACATTTAAACTCATATTTTTCTTTAGTAACTGGCTGTTCAAAATTATCTGTTGAATCATAGATGTCATCACAACAGCTACAATCATAACATTTTAATGTTGGATTCCTATGTTGGTATATTACTCTTTTTTTCTTTAAAGTCCTTATAGCACAGTTTTTGCTTCAATGTCTCCATGTTCCTATAGGAAAATCTAGGCCTCAAGCCTACTAGATTTTTAATTTCTGGCATAGCCATCAATATGAGCCAATTTTTTTCTATTATGTTACATACATCTCTGGTGCTAGCATTAAAAGTAGTAACATATCTCATTACATTATCTCTTTTATCCAAAATTTGTGCTTGTTGTATTATTTCTCTTCCAAAAATTGGCTTATATTTATTCATTCTTCCTGTTTTTACTTCATTATATATGGCATCTACATATTCAGCAGAATAACCATTCCTTTCAAATTCTTGTATCATTTCTGTCGCTTGGAATATAAAATTATTCTCTTCTGTATTGAGCTTACTAGCCCTTATTAACTGTGCTTTCAATACACCTTTAAAAGTATGTGGTGCCTGCATACTATTTCTTCTTATAGATCTATTTGCATTTACTTCTTTTTGATATATTGTTGACTCTATTCTATCTTCTTTTTTGTATAACTGAATGTCCAAGAACACTATACTATCTACTGAAAATGACATTTTGAATTTTAAAAATTCCGTCGAGGCATTTAAATATGTAACAATTTCTTAGCTCTTCACTACTACCATCCCAAATCAAAAAACAATCTACAAATCTTCTGTAGAATTTAACTTTGGCATTCAAACTATTCTGTTCACTCAATACAAATTACTTCTCCCACCGATACAACACTAAGTTTGTGTATGTGTTTGCTACTGGGGTCCCCATTGCTACTCCAGTTAGCTGCAAGTATGGTTTCTTATCAAAAATAAACACATTCTTAGTTAATACCACATCCAATAGAACACATACATTTTCTATTTCTCGTGCTTGCATGCCAATTTCATTAGTAAGAAAACCTCATATGGCATCTAAACCATAATCATTTGGGATTACTGTAAATAATGAAGTAATATCTAATGCAACAAAAATAAAAGTTTTCCCAATATTCTCTTCATGCCATTTATACAAATCAGATAAAAAAGTATTGGTGTCTTTCAGTATACTTGGACATTTATTTAAATATTTACCCAATTGTAACTGCAAATATTTTGAAATTGGTTCTGTTACCCATCCATTACCTGAGACTATAGGTCTCAGGGGTGGTTCTTCTAAACACTTATGTATTTTTGGGATACCATAAATTTGTGGTATCCTAGGACATGGTACAGAAAGGTAATTAAAGAGGTCTATGGTTATAGCTTTGACTTAGCTGTAATTCATAAACTGTCATGTTGACATCTGCAATGCATTTTTAACACCATTAAAAGTTATTTCTTTAAAAGTTAGTGTGTCAATTAGAATGTTCTTAAAATTTTCGATATATCTATTCCTATCCATTACTACAACCACACCTCCTTTATCTGCTTGTTTAATAATTAAATGGTCATCTTCTTCCAACTGCTTAAGAGCTCTATACTCCATATAGGAGAGATTATAAGACTTGTTCCTATTCCGTTTAAATAAAGCTGTCTCAATTCTTTTTCAACAACATTCATAAACGCAGTTAAAATAGGACACAATTGAGGTATAAATGTACCCCAGACATAAAAGTATATCAGATCCAGCTGACAGCACCGTTTGGCAATTAACCCATCTTGGCTATGTCTTGGAGAGTGGTGACATCCAGGAATACAATCAGCTCTTTCCTCATGATTCACTCTGCAACTTTCCCTGCAAGTGCTGTTGGCTAATAGGCCTGTAGTTCTTCAGATTTTTCCTGCTCTTACTTTGTACAAGGATACCACACTAACTTTCCTTCTCCTGCAAGGATGTATACCACTCCACTGATGCCCAGGAAAAGGAATTCCTCACAAATGAGTCAACGTAACTGAAACTGCACAACCTAATGGGACAGCACAGTTTCATTCAAAACAATAAAAGAATGCTTTTTGTTGTGGGGCAAATTCCCCTGCATCTTCCCCCATCCTGTTACAGTAATTCTCAGTTCTTGACTTCAGAACTCAGATTACAAACTCAGTGAACCTGAAATGCACATGCAGTGTAACAAAGAATACATTTACAAACTCTACAAACTACAATATCAAAAAAATGGCACATATACTGAATAACCATTACCACCCCAAAACCAGTCTTATTTGCTTCTCAAGTCACCAGCATCACACTGAGATGCTTTTTCCTGTGCCATTAAGCTGGTTAATATCTCACTGGACTGATAGTGTTTCTAACATAGGAAGTAGCCCTAAGGCATTTGAAGACATCTACAACCTACCACAAAATGTGCAGCAGGAAAACACTAGTAGTTTTTTTCTGTACTGATATGATACTATTTAAACATACCTGATCTCAACCACAAGATGCTAAATGTTCAACAGAGCACTGCAGATATATTGAGAAAAACAGCTGGAATGGGACTGTTGTACAATTCCACTAGAAAGTAAATCTGCATGCAAGATACTTATTGCAACAGTATATATTCAAGGGGTGGTGACTGGAATAATAAATCAGTAACCCTTATATCTTGGTTTGCCTACCTTTCTGTGTCCCACTCATTCTTTCAAGGAAGGGTGTATTCTTCATAATGGACAAGGACTAGACTCTCGCCATGCTTAGGCTTAGATGTACATAGTATAAAACTGCTATATATCCATTGGTTTTCCTCAAACCTGTATTCCTCACAGAGATGGATTTTTATGGTAGACACATGTACCCATGAAAGTAAACTACAGCAGATGTGAAATAACATAAAATGGTTAAGAACATGTGCATAATCTGGGCAATGCTAAATTATAACACTTATTGAACAAGAGCAAATCTGTTGTTTGGTGTATACTGAAAGAAAGACAGATTTGTTTGTGTAGACAGTGATATTTCCCTAAATATCTAAAAGGTAATATTAAAAAAGAGAGATGCACTTAAAATGACCCAATGAAGTATTAAATGGAGATGTATTTCTGATATAAAATTAATGATGAGTGTAGTGCCCATCAAGCAAGTAGCAAAGTTACTGCAGGGTGTAATGATGCTATTTTATTCTGCACTTAGTCTAAATAACATGTAATCCATGACAGCTTGCACGTGCAAGGAGTTGCAGGGCTAATGCTTAGCTTATCCTTATGCAAGCTCAATTTGATTTTATCCTGCATGATCCAAGCATCTGGGTTGAGAACAAACTACATTAAGATTTTTCTGAAACTTAGCGATGTGACCTTAGACTCCTCAAATTGCCCGTTTTTAACTCTTACTATTAGAAATGGCAAAGTGGTTCTTGTGCAGTCTAACTGAAGCAGCCTACCATATGCCTTTCTTCACTGTGGCTACCCCAGTGAAGTCAATTTCTAAGAACTCAAGGGAATTTGTGAATCTCTAACAATCCTAACCAACTTAATGCAGACCATTGCCAAGGATGTCTAACAAATTAAATCAGTGGTTGCAAGTCATGTTACCCAACTCTTCTCCACTCGAGTGACTAGCTCAGCAATGCAAAGGGCTAAAGGAACAATGCCAGGTTGTGGCAAAACACTATGCAGCTCTTCAAGACCTACAGACTAGCTCTACTGTACTTCATCAGAAGGTGGAAGACCTGGAGAAGAGAGCTCAATGCAGTGATCTTAGAATCATTGGTCTACCAGAGAAAGTTGAGTGTCTGGACCCTACTGCTTTCATCAAAAAGGAGTTCTGTATCAAGTTAGGGTCAGCAAACCCTCCCATAATTGAATGAGCACATTGGATTGCTTCCAGGAACATTTCCAGAAATCTCCTGCATCATTTCATTGATTACACAGACCAGGAGGCGATTCTTAATGCATGTACCATGGGGCAACAGTTGAGTATAGCAGGACATCATGTAAGAATTAACCTCCCCCTGACCATAATGCAGCCCTATACAATAGATTCAGGTGACTAGCCCCATATCTGAGGAGCTGCATGGAGCTAGGATATGTGGTACAACTGCATTTTCCTGCATACAGGAAAATAAACTACAGCAGATGTGAAATAACATAAAATGCTTACGAACAAGTGCATAATCTTGGCAATGATTTAACACTTTATTGTTAACCAAAATCAACTCACAGTTTAGCTTAAATACCCCAGAAGAAGCTGAACTCTTCATCAACATTAACAGGGCTCTCCCCAACGGATCCTCTGCCAATGCAGTTTGCTCCACTGGGAGGGGCAGTGTTATTCAGAAGAAGAGGGCAGACCTGTATCTAAATTTTGTACAAAGTCTCCTACTTCAAAAAAGGAAAAGATCTGATGGATGCTATAACTGACACCACAAAAGCATCTATGACAGACTCCTATTGGCTGCAGCTCTTTCCTGACCCAATGAAAACCTCAAATAGGTAAGCACTCTTAGCTGAAGAATTTTCCTTACTGGGTTGTAATGAGTAGCTGAAAGATGTTTTCCTAACACCAGACTCCTCAGTGGAAGAAATAACTGACAAACAGATTCAGCACACCTGCAGAAGAATGTAAAGTCCTCTCCAGTGATATAAGACCAATATGTCCTTTAATGTAGTAAAAAATAAAAAATACTATAAAGCAATGATGAACACAAAGAGCTTTTCGTTGCACCAAATGGTGAGACTTCTTCAGGTAAAATCATTCATTGATATTAAAACATTTAAATACACTCCACAATTCAGTCATATCACTAATCAGCCAATGAGTGAGGGCTACTCCCAACTCAGTAACCTGTAATTGGAAACCTACTTAGTGGGTTAGTTCTTTTTAAACCCAAATCATTTAGTCCTATTATTTATACAAAAAATGTACATAATAATGATGTTAACTAATAATTCATGTAAATATGGACACAAACGTATGAAAATGTAGAAGTGTATAAATATAAAGGTGTAAAACTACAAGAATGCATTCCTATCTACACAGTACCATCTGGATATGCTTAAAGTTCATTACAATGGGTTAAAAACCTTTTAAAAACCCTTGCCTTTCCAGTTACATCTATGTATATCAGTACATAAATGTGTTACAATATGTATGAACATTTTACCCCGTTGCTAACATTGTGGTAACTGAAGATACTAAGTGTCAGGTTCACACCACTTGCTGTATAGTTTGGAGATATTAATGAGGTCATGGACCCTAAAGTAGACAGGTTCCCCCATAGAGCATCATAGGCTCTCCAAGGTGGCATGTAAACTCCAGCAAATGAGGGAATCTCTAAACTTAGTAGAAGTATGGTGGCTTTTTCATCTCTCAGAGAGACTACATTTGGAGGTGCCCACAGTCCAAAGTGGTAATGGACTTGACATGTATTCTTTAAGCAAAGAAAAAGTAAGAATTATAGAGGACATGGGCAATGGTATCAAAGCCCTCTCTGTTCATAATCATGCCATCATGACTATTACATTTACTATGTCATCTGACTGTGCATAACAGTGGCAATTACAGACAGTCTCCCTTTACCCTGGGCCAGTAACCAAGGAGCCTCAATCCTCACCACTGACACCAGTGAGAGATGGTCACCAAGAACAGGAATGAATTTACACAGTATTTTTAAATACAGATATCTTCATCAAGCACAATTTCCCCAAGAACACACAGGGAACACGCTCCAGACTTGGGACTGGTCTCTATCTCTCCCGGTCCAAAAACACTATTTTCACACACATACACTCCTGGAAAAGGCTGGCACAGATTTACTAGTTGTACCCCCTCTGTCCAGACTATAAGGTAACTATGTTGCCAGTCAACCACTATCATGCTATTACAAGGTTATCCAATTATACTGTGTAAAAATCAGTACTAACATAAATGGTAGAGTGCAACCAAAGCAGCCAAGATTTTCAGAGTGGCCAAGGTGTCACTAAAATAAGCACAAGTAGTCTCAAGATGTTAAAAGTATAAGACCAGTCACAATGAAAGGTATAAAATATTTAATAATAAATCATAAAATAGAAAACACGAGAATAACAAATATCCAAGTACAATAAAACACCGGAGTTTCAATCACACGAGAAATAAAAATAACACAGTTGGACAGATTCAAACAGATGCAGAAAAACAATACTTAACTAATCTCACCCTAGCTAACTTAATTAATACAGCAAGGCAAGATTAGATGCTTACTTCCACAAGGCAAAGTGATGAGCTTCCAACTAAAATTGAACTAACTCAACTGACTGTCACATTTTTATATCAGGTTCCAAACAAAACAAAACAAAAACAAAAGTCTGTGATTTCCATCCTCTCACTGCTGATTATAGTATGACATCACATTTGATCACCTGACTCTGGTACAATACATACTCAGAGCTTTGCCAAGATCAGTTGCAGCATTTGAAAATTATAGAACAATTTCAAAACTTCTACTCTTCCCTTCCAGAATTCTCTGTTTAAACATATACATTTAATCAGTTATAACAAAACTGCTGATAGATTTTTAACACAAGTATCTGTATAAGAAAGTGTGACAGTCAAAAGACACAAAATTATCCACAAAATGCCAGCTAAATATGCTGGCACATGTTACACATGCACTGCCCTATTCTCCCTGGCACAAATGGCAATACCTCACATTGTCACATCATATAATGCCTTAGGCTATGGAATAAGGAATTCTGGAAATATTGCAGAGGGGGAGATATCAATTTTATAGATAAATGTTTTTTTTTTCCAAAATGAAGCTATAAACAGAAAAGTGGAGCAACAGTGCAAGCTGACAACCCTAGAGGTAATGATCCAAAATAAACAATAGTTATGGCAGCCTACATCTGTCAGGAAGGCCCTTAATCTGACAATCTCTAGGCTAAGTAAATGTTATTCTGACTTTACTCAAGATGGGATCAAGGCCAAACTGGATTAGATGCAGGTCTTCTTTTGGGCAAAAGGAATAGCTAAAAGGTATGTGCAGCATTACAATGAGATGTCTATCATGCTTTGGACAATAAGGGAGACATGGTAACAGACCATCAGGAGATAAAACTCATTATTGTTAGCATGCTATTTGCAAGTGGTCTCCAAAAAGCCTTCCAGTACCATAGAGGAAACCTGTTCCTATTTTCTTAATATGATCTTCCTAGCCTGTCCTCCTCCCATCAGACGCTTCTGTATTAGAAGGTCAGAGGTAATTAGAAGCGACAAAGGCAAAGCACCTGATTTAGATGGTGTCACAGTGGAACTTTACAGAAACTCATGGACAATTCAGCAGGCAGGCTAGCCACTTTATTTGGTATCTGCATAGAGTCTGGCTCCTTTCTAGTAGAAATAACCAGAGCCAAAGTGCTTATATCCTCCAAGCCCCAGAAAGACCCCCTTGGTCCAAACAATTACATACCAATCTCTCTTCTACAGGTTGACTTCAAAATTTATGCTAAAATATTAGCTTCAGGACTAGAAAAGGTTATCCCAAAGCTTATCAAACCCAATCACCTGTGCTTTGTCAAAGGTAACCAGGGTACAGTAGATCTCTTCTGGGTCTGGCTTAATATGTAAAAGCTTCATGAGGACAGCCCTAAGACAGGAGCCACAGTCATGCTAGAATTTAGCAAGGCATTTTACTGTATTCAATGGAATGTCATATGGGTGGACCTAGAGAGATTAACCTTTCCAATTAAATTCATCACTATGTGTAAACTTCTGTACAAAAACCCTTCTGCACAAGTTTTTTCCAGCCACAACTTTTCTAGTAGTACTAAACTTAAGGGTGTGGCCCAGCAGGGATGTCCACTATCTCTACATCTATTTGTCTTACTAGCCACTGTCATTGACTGTATTCTTATCCAAAGGCATTATGGTATGGGCATCCATGCCATAATGGCATGCGCATCCACCTATTGGGCCCCAGTAGATTACTATCAGTGTGTTTTGCTGATACTTGTGGCCTCTGGCTAGACCATCCCATACAGGATCTTTAGCCCTTGATCAGTACCCTGGAGGAACCATCTCATTTTTCTGGACTGGTGCTAAACAGCACCAAGTCAACCATCTTTCCACTGAATATGCGTATTATGCAACTAATTCAGAAGACCCCTGATTTTCTTATATCCCTCTCCACCAGATGTTTGTATTTGGGCATCTGACTGGACCTCAGCCAAGCCAAACTCGTTGACAATAATGCCACACACTATGAAATATTCTTTCAAATAGAATCATTCACCTGAAGTGGCTCAACCTACCCTTTCTGCAGAGGCTGCAAGCTATCAAGATGTTCATTCTTCCCCACATACTACATGTACTCCAACATGTGCTCAGTATCACTTTTTCTGAGTTAAATCTCCAATATGAAAAATGTATAGGCAGTTAACTTTGGACAAGCAAGATATCCACAATCTGTTGACACACTCTAAGCGAACACAATGGAGGGGTTGGTCTACCGAATCACTGATGCATGGGAAAGCCATTATAGGTCTCTGCCATGAGAGCTAAGGAGTGGCCCTCTAATCTGGGTACTATCTGAAATTCATCTTGGCAAGATAACACTATTAAGGAAACAAACTACCATGTTGTACAAGACTTGGGACCTCGTGGCATGGAAGACTGGTACTTAGCTAAGGGAGCCTCTAACTGGCCAACCTTTTCCACTGGGATACAAAAACCTTCAGCTCTGGTGTAACAAAGCACCTATCTTTTGGCCAAGTTAGGCTCTGGATGGCATTTTTTTTAATTTTTTTTATTTCCATTAACTTTTTCATACCCATTCTTCGAGTTTTTGTGTTGTACAATGAATAAGTTTAACTACTTGGAAGCATCTATTAGCTGGTATCAATACTTGCAAATCTCTACCATAATTAGACAAATAAGGCTTCCCAAAGGATCCCTACAGGCTTCAAAGGATGGCAGGCCTTCTTCACTCACCACCATTAAAGGGTTCTCTCTAATGATGCTTGACTCTTAAATTCACTACTTCATGGCTTAGAGGGAAATGGGAGTCCCAGTTGGAGGTGATAATTCCCAGAGAAGATTGTAACGAGTTATGGTGCTGGAGGTGCGTCAGGCTGGGAGCAATGCACTATCATATGGTTTGGCAGCACTCTGGGATTAGACATGTATGGGAAGCCTACTGACTTGTGCATCTGTTAGGTGTACTCCTCTTCACTATAGACTCCCCTCTCTTTTGGTTGCTTGGGATTCAAACAGATACAGTCAATTTTCCCAATCAAAATGAAATACTGGATTAGGTGTGTGGTCTCAACTCTTCTAGCTGTAATATTTACTTTTTGGAAAATCACTCCCTGTGTGTGTGTGTTCGAAACTTGCAGAAAATGGCTGATGAGCTTAGATGTTGGTCCAACAAACAACTTGATATGCAACTTTGGAATGAGATGTGTTGCATACTTTTCTTCTTCTTGATTCCGCAGTCTATATAGTACTTATGACTGTGTTTTTTTTTATTTTGTCTATTTTTTACAAAGATCTTTCCCATGTTAAATATGAACATAACAAAAAAAATCCTGTGTATTTCATAACTGCCTCATAGTCACTCTTGGTCATAGCTAACTACTCTGTTGTACCTTGATAATAAACTGTTATGTTTTCTCATTTTAAAAAATATAATTTTTTTTATTGCACTTGTCTACAAGTCAAAAGCTTCCTATATTAGATTTGTTCATTGTCATATGCAACTGTTTTTGCTGAGCTCTTGTGATATGGTCTTCATCTGTTCAAGAATTAATAAAGCTTGTTGATTTAAAAAAATAGCATGTAATGTATGGAACCAAAGTAGCTAGCACTATTATCCAGCACAATAGTCAACCTATGTTCTTATGTACATAACAGGCACATGAAAAATCTGAAGAAAACACAAGACTATTTTTTTTTTATTTTACATTTGTTTACTGGGAAAGTCCGACTGGATACAGGTCCATTTTCAGCGGAGACCCAGGGACAAAATTTCTAAAACACCATACAATACATGAGAGAAAAGAATAGAGCATACATATGAGGAAATATAGCATTCATACACAATATAGTGAAGATTAACAATTTTTTAAACTAGGCAATAAATGATGTACATACAAACAACAGTTTGTTTTTTTTTGGTAATAGTGTGAATTACTGTGAAATGTTTGAGTGAGACAGAAAGTCATGTTTTCTGGATTTGAAAAGGACAGTTGTAGGCTCTGTAAGGTAGAGGTATGGAACAATTATAAGTTGTTTAAGGTAAGATAAAGAAAAATTGTTAATACTTAGTGGAAACCGTGCAGCATTATGATGGTATTGATTAACCAGGGGAGTGGCATGAGCATAGCCAGTTGTTTAAATACTGGGGTTTCATCAGTTTTTTTTAATTGAACAGTGGAGGTAGTAGAAGTTATTTGGCTTGGGAGTGAGTTCCAGGTTCTGCAATGGTGGTGGCAAAGAGGGATTTACCAGCATAATTTTTATGCTTAATGACAATAATGAGGTTCTGGTTACTAGATCTTAAGGCTCAAGAGGGAATGTGGGGTAGAATTAGATTCTGAAGTGCAGAGGCTTTATCGGGATAGTAGTACAGCTTTTGTGCTGTTGAGAGTTGATTGAGTAGAAGTATTTGAGGCAACTCGTCCAGTTGAGTTGCTTAAGGGATAGACAGTGGTGGGACCTATATGGGGCTTCAGTTGCAAATTTGGCAATCTTGTTATAGCAAGATTCCATTTTATTTAGCTCAGTTTGGTGCAGATTAGTCAGGATGGGGGAAGCATAGAGAAGAATGGATAGAAGATGAGTTCTTGCAATGGTTGCTTTGGTATGTTTAGTGATAAACTGCTTGTTCCTGTAGAGGAGTCAAAGCTTTTTGTTAACTTTCTTGATGGTTTGTGCTATGTGGATGTTGAATTTCATGTTATTATCGATTTCTACACCTAGCAGTTTAGTGTGTGTGGTTGGACTGATTTGAATGTTTTCTTTTGAGTTGGTGGTGAAGTTATTATTTAGAGGAGGAGCTCTACCTGGACTGAATAGTAACAGTTTTTTTTTAGGATTATGAATAAGGTTGATGTTAGTGAATCAAGTTTCAGCTAGGTTAAACTTATTTTGGGTTAGGGATTGCATTTCATTCAGTGTAGGAGCTGCACATATAAGGGTGTTGTCATCTGCGTATTGTACTACTGAGGCAGTGGTTAAGCATATGGAGATCTTGTTAGTAAATAGAATAGCAAAGGGCCAAGGATGGACCCCTTGTGGGACACCTATAGTTACTGGTAAAAGGGGGGAAGAGTTGGTCTTGCCATAGAACTGCTTGCTAACAGCCAGATAGGTAGCTATTGAACCATGATATAGAGGAGGTACATATTAAGGGTAGATAGATTGTCAAGAAGAATACTATGGTTTACCATGTCAAAGGCTTTTGACAAGTCTAAGAATATGGAAGATACAAATAGACTCTTGTTTCTGTGGTGGTTAATTATGTTGGTGATTCTAGAAGTGCTGTGGTGGTGCTATGGGAAGGCCTAAAGCCATGCTGAGATATGGAAAGTAGGTTGTTATTTTGGAGGTACGGCATTAGTTGAGTATGAACCACTCTTTCTAATATTTTGGATAGAGGTGATAGGATTGCTATTGGGCGATAGTTTTTTAGCTTTAAGGAGTTACCTCCTTTGTGCAGTGGGATAATATGTGATGTTTTCCATGAGGAAGGTACTTTGCATTCTGATAGAGACCTATTTATGAGAATAGAGACAGGATAGGCTATTAGCTGCTATTGTAGTTGGTTTAAGTTTCTTGAGGAGTTTAGAAATTAACTTGGTGGGCACGGTATGAAGTTTGAAACTGGGGGTGTTTTGTATATTGGGGTGGGTAGTTATTGGTGTGGGGCTACTAATACTATTTCGGGCATTGGCAAGGTTTGGACTGTTTCTGTGAAGAACTTGTTAAATTGTGTTGGGATGTTATCATGATCGTTTGGTAACACAGGGGTTGGAGTAGTGGATTTTCCTGGGTGCAGTATACCATTTATTGTGGCCCAGAAATTTTGAGGGTTGTGAAGGTATTTTTCTTGCATGTTTTTATAGTAGTTAGTTTTGTCTAGTTTGATTTGTTTTATGGCTTTGTTGCGGAGTTCTAGATAGTTTTGTCTCAAAGTAGTGGTTTTGTTTTTCTGAGATAGAATCCAGGCTTTGTCCCTTTCTTTCATTATAGTTTTAGTGTCTTTAACCACAGGGCATAATTAGTTTTTGTTCTTATGGTTCGGGAAGGTGCATGATGATTTAAGATTTTTAGGAAGGTTGTGTTAAAGAATTCCACAGCTTCGTCTAGAGAAAGTTATTTTAGGGGAGTCCAGTTGCAGCTTTTTAGTGCATTGAGGAAGTCAGTTGCTAGAAAGTTATTTTTGTTCTGAACTACTCTGAGGATTGGTTGGCTGTTGGTATGGGATCTGTTCCTTATTAGGTAGATAGGTTGATGGTCACTTAGGCTGTCAGGATGACAGCCGGTTTGTTGTACCAGAGTTTGGTCAGATACCAGGATCCAGTCCAAGATGGACTGGCATTTGGATGTTTTGTCAATTCTGGTGGGGGTGGTTATAGTTTGGGTAAACCCGTGGAGGTTTATAAAGGAGGAGGGATTACTGCTAGAGCAGTTAAGCCAAACAATATTAAAGTCCCCTAATAGTATGGTTTCTTGTGGAAGGGAGTTAGAGATCCAACTAAGTAGGCTTTCCATTATGTTGATGTTACTGCCTGGTGGGATAAAGCCGCCTGCTATAATTATCTGTTTTTTGGAATTTGTTTTTAATTTGGCAAGGATTAGTTCTACATCTTTGATGTTTTGGCTATTATAATCTAATTGTTCTATGGTAAGATGATTTTGGAATAATACTGCTACACCTCCTCCATTTTTCTCTAGTTTATCTCTTTTGATAATATTGTAGCCAGGGGCAGTAATCTCATTGTTGTGTTCCGGTTGAAGCCATATTTCAGTTAATACAATGATTTCTGGTTTGTATAGAGCTAGTAGGACATGTAGGCCCTGAATTTTGTTAAGTATACTTCTTACATTTAAATTTAAGAAGAGAAGAGATGAGGTAGGTCTGTGGTATAGGGGGTTTAGCTGATTTAAGTTTGGGTTCGTGGATGTAATGGGCCCTGGGTTAGGGTGTATGTCTCCACAAGAGGTGAGTTTCTGGTGTAGGTGTAGATAGAGCTTGGTTAGTTTTTTAATTATTTTAGTCTGTCTTTGAGAAGAATGAGGGTTAGTTTTGACTGTCAGCTTATTGCATGAGTAAGGGAATTGTTGGGGGAGGTGAGATCGCATTGTGATATAGGGAAGTTTTTTAATTTTGTGGAATTGAGTACGGATTCTGTCTGCCCAGAGGGTGGGGTGTGGTTATGAAGTTGAGTGTGGTAGGAGGACAGGATAGAAGGTAGGAGTAGGATGAAGGTTGTGAGTGGGTAGAATAGTGTTTTTAGTACTTGAGTTGGATATGTGCAATGCATTATTTAGCTTCACTAGTAGTAGGGTGTATACTAGTGTAATATGTATAACTGTGTGAGTTAGGTGTTGTGTGAAAGGTGCAGAATTAAAGAAGTGGGGGAGTTGTTGTTAAGGGGGGTAGTAGATTTGAAGTGGTAGGTAATTGAGAGTGTAAGAATTGATATGGGAGTGGTCTATAGCTACAAGTTGGAGCGATGTTAGGGATTTAGGATCTATTATCAGCTGTTGTTAATGCTGGGTATAGTGCTTATGTAAAGTGTTGGAAAGTATGGCTAGTGCCAGAGCTATTTTATATGTGTTCAGGAGCTGCTGTATGGCCAAGAAGGGTAGGGCAGGAAAATAGTGTCCTCTGGATAAGGGAGGGTAGCAGAGATAGTAAGTTAACAAATCTGGGGGAATGCTGGTGAGGAACAGGAAGGGGAGGGTGTTTTTGTAGGAGGAAAGAGGTGGTTAGGCATAAAGGAAATGATATGGGGGGTAGGTGAGAATGGGGGTGGGAGAGAAGTGGAATGAACCTGAGCGCAGCAAGGGCAAACAGAGCGGGTTTTCACCAAAACAGGAGACTGCCTCAATCAAGTTAGGAAAAACAATCAATAACTACAGAGATAAATAGTAAATATATGGTTTCAAATCTATAATTTACAAGGAGTCCTACTGGAGTTTAGTAGAGGAGAGTGAAGCAAAGGGAGTTATGTAAAACGAGAGTGAGTATTTCGCTTTAGACTAACTTTAGGATAAATTTTGGGTCAGGGTAAAAGAGGTGATAATAGACTGGGTAGGCGTTCCTGACAATGTGCTCACCAGGACTGTTTACACTTAACGTAAAGAATACTACAAGCTGAATTTAACAGTTTCACTTAATTTTCAAACAATTAACTACTTATTCATACTTTAGGTCAGTCTTAATGGTGATGGACGCTTGCTGTTAAATGCCAGGTCCATTAGTGATACAGGTCTTAATCCACAAACAGGTACTGGGTTACCGACTTGTTTTAGAGGGGGTAAGTTAGTGAGATAAGGGGAAGAAATAGACAAAGAAAATTAGTTTGTAGTCATTAGTGCATCAGGAGGTACTACTACAGCAGTAAAACAATACAACATACACTATACGCTTCTATGAGACTCTTCGTGATATTACATAAAGCTGAGTAGTAGGATATATTTCAACAAAGTATCTGGCTAGGATGCTACATTTAGCATATAATCCAAAATACATGCTGTAGGGTGATTTTACAATTATTAAGCCAAGGATAACATAGTAAACTCATTTTACAAAACCAGCAAGGACGTATATCACACAGTTAAATCTCAGCCTGGACAGAGAAATGCAAATACAGACAACATAGCACATCTGAGCAAGTAAAGCAAGCAGTAGCAAACTTCTAAAAAGTAAATTTGCAACAAAGTCACCTTCAACAGTCCCAGCTTACATATATTGTAGCACTTCAAATGTTACTTTCTATCCAAATGTAGGCAGTAGTGTCTGGAATTATCAAATTACACCATACAGTACAGCAGCAGAAAATGCTGTCTCCATGTGTGACTGGAGTTTAAATGGTAAAGTAGATAAACAGTTTAAGCATTTCTGTTATGAAAACAAAGTGTTAGCCATTTCAGATATTACAAATATAATTGGAGGGCAGATGTGTAAAGGAAACCACTTATATGCACAGCTACTATTTTATCCAAGACAATTTAATCTTATCTGGTGAGCACGCTATCGCAGCAGCCACACGGCCAGGGGAGGGCTAGTAGGAGATTAATATTTCAAATATGGCTCCCTGACTTCTAAGGGACTGACATAACCATAGCCCTGAAGTAAGGTATGAGGAGGGGAAAAGCTGGGCTTCACCAAAACAGGAGATTGCCTCAATCAAGTTAAAAAAAACAATCAATAACTAAAGAGATAAAAAGTAAATATATGGTTTTAAATCTTTAATTTACAAGGAGTCCTACTGGAGTTTAGTAGAGGGGATTGAAGCAAAGGGAGTTATGCAAAATGGGAGCGAGTATTTCGCTTTAGACTAGCTTTAGGATAAATATTGGGTCAGGGTAAAAGAGGTGATAATAGACTGGGTAGGTGTTCATGACAACGTGCTCACCGGGACTGTTTACACTTAAGGTAAAGAACTACTACAAGCAGAATTTAATAGTTTCACTTAATTTTCAAACAATTAACTACTTATTCATACTTTAAGTCAGTCTTAATGGTGGTGGATACTTGCTGTTAAATGCCTGGTCCGTTAGTGATACAGGTCTTAATCCATGAACAGGTACTGGGGTTACCGACTTGTTTTAAAGAGGGTATTTTTGGTCAGTCTTAATCATGGTGGACACTTGCTGTTAAATGCTGGGTCCATTAGTGATACAATACAGGTCTTAATCCACGAACAGGTACTGGGTTACTGACGTGTTTTAGAGGGGGTAAGTTTTGGCCAGTCTTAATGGTGGTGGATGCTTGCTGTTAAATGCAGTGTCCGTTAGTGATACAAGTCTTAATCCACAACAGGTACTAGGTTACCGACTTGTTTTAGAGGGGGTAAGCTGGTGAGCATGCTATTGCAACAGCCACATGGCCAGGGGAGGGCTAGTAGGCGATTGATATAAGTTGTACTATGGCAGGAAAACAATTCTAAAAATTCTGAATTTTCAAGTTCATAGGATCATAGAAGATTACTAGGCCATCGACCCAGAAGTAATTTTAAGCCTAGCCATTTCAACCCAATGTAATAGCATAGAGGTACTAGTCAATACCAAAGACTGCATTTAGTGGTGACTGCTCATGTCCAGGAGGGTTGTGGGCACTATACCCGGTAAGAATTTATGGTGCTCCATCCACTCATTCAGGTTCCTCTTGAACAGTGTCACAGAGGTGCTCCATTTCACATAAATTGGTAGCCTGTTCTAAAGATGCAGCAGTAGCTGGAGATAAATAGGACATGCTAGAGGGCCAGATTTAAGTTGCAGGCTATATTTAAGTCCCTGGAATGGGTAGCCCTAGACCCTTTTGATTTACAGATATGCAGTAAGTTCATTAGGTTTGGGTCTTGGGTTGCTCTGTAGGTCAGGTGCAAGTCTCTCCTAAGAAGTCTATATGATACGGAGTATAGTGACAGGGATTTTAGTCAGTCCATGTAAGGCACATGCTGGAGGTCCTTGATCTTCTTTGTTAGAAACAGAGGTCTAACTGCTGTAGATGCTTAGTACAGTACATACCTAATGGGGCATTGTACTCAATTATGGGCCAGATAATTGCCAAGTATAGGGGGGTTATAACTTCTTTTGCTCTTGAGGCAATGCCTTTACTAATCAAGTGAGCTATGTGGAAAGCTTTCCTTACAATGGTAGACACATGGTGGTTTATGTTAAGGTTGCTGTCAACCTGTGATCCCAGGTCCCTTACCACTTCATGGGTAGTTAGGGTATTGTTATTGTTTTGATAGTGTGAAGGGACATTGTTTGTGCCGAAGGGAATGATAATGCATTTCTTTGCATTGAGTTTGAGACTGTGACTAATATACCAGTTGCTGGTCTGTGTGAGACCATCCTGGAGTATACCGACATCATTTGGGGATTCAATGACTGCACCTGGTTTGCAGTTGTCTGCAAACTTGGTCAAGTACAACCCTTTAGTTTTACCTGAACTTTTGAGAAGTATAAACCAAACAGTAGGGGGCCCAGCATTGATCCCTGTGGCACCCTGCTGGTAAGAGGTCTACTGGTTGATGAGGAGTCACCCACTTTGATAGTGCTTCCAGTTTGTGAGCCAGTTGGCAACCCATCTTACAGTGAAGGGGTTATTCAGTTTGCTAAGTTTATTGATAATGCCTGCATGTGGGATTGTGTTGAAAGTTGTACATGTTAGAGAAAAATGAAGTGTAAGGCAGAACACCAAAAAAGTATCCCTGTACCCAAAGCAATCTGCAAGTAGTATAAAATGTGAAAACTTGTAAAATATAAAACTTCCCAGCCACAAATGTATATAAATCTCAGTAGAAGGACTTAGCCTCCTACCCTGCCATTTTGTATAGGTAAACTGCAGTTGTCATGTTCATTACGTTTATGGTCAGGGTCTAAGCTGAATACAAGCTAAAGATATTTGGCTTTCAAATAATTACCACATAATATTTATTAAAACAATTCACTTATTTCCCAGTACTAAAATAAAAGACCAAATTCTATGAAGAATAAAACAAGGAACTATGAAAATAAGCAAAGTGACAATAAAAAATAAAATATTTGACCTAAAAGGAAGAGTGAAAGACATTCAAACATGGTAAGAACTAAAGTGTATAAAAAAATGAGGGGAACATCTGTCAGGAGCTAAACAGGATGAAAGATCAGCCCCATTTCTTTGTTGTGAGCTTCCCATTAGTTGGAAGGATTCATAGAACAGAAATGAAGCACAAGAGAGTGAGTAAATCCAAATGTAATTCATTACTGTTACAGTGACATTTCCTGAAGAAGCTCAGTTATGACTGCCAAGTAGTTGTCAAAATATTACTACATGACACAACAGCCTCAAGGAGATGTAATGCCCAGGAGACAATCGCATCCAAACACAGTTTTCAGCCTACAACTGTTCAATGTCAAACCAAAGTATCAGCTTCAAAGACACAGTGTGTGTAAAATATCTAGTAATCCATCTTCTTCCTCAGCCACATCCTCTCTTCACATACAGATTATCCTGTCTTATAAAGCCTCCCTCACTTCTCTTTTAAACATCACAAGTCTAGGCATAATATAGAAGATTATGATTGGTTCACTGATCATAACCATCTTATTATGTGTTAATGATGTGGATGAGAAGAAATTCACCTTGAGAGCGAAGCTCAAGAGGTGAATCTTAGCATCCATATCAAGAACCCATAAAAAGTCTTTTGGCTTTTCCCGGTTAGGGGTCGCCACAGCGGAACTCCAGTCTGCTCATGATTGGCAGTGGATTTTATGGTGTCAAGTTGCCAGCCCAATGTCTAACCTTCAATGAAGGCACGCCCATTCACGCTCGCACCTGCCTGCATGTCTTTAACGCCACCGCAGTTTCCATGTCAAGAACACAAAATAATGGGATATGATCAGAGTCCTGAACATAATTCTTTGCAATCTAATGAGTATTACTTACTCCATGCACTACTAGTTACATATAAAAAAGTGCCAAGTATTTTGAACTGTAATGCACTTAGTGAATGATGGCAGAAAGGCAATCTAACATATTGTCATATGTGTCTCTGACTTTCTGTAACATCACTGGCACAGGCAGAAAGAAATAATTTTTTTTAATTCTACCACTGTCATTTGCTGCACTGGCAGGTTTAACTGCCTAGTACTATACCTTTCTGTAACATCACTGGTACAGGCAGAAAGAAATCATTTTTTTAATTCTACCACTGTCATTTGCTGCACTGGCAGGTTTAACTGCCGAGTACTATACCGGATCTTAAAGGAAAACTCCACCTTAAAATTCAGAAAACATGTTTTTCATTACATCTTTGTTTTCTGAGCTATTTTAATGCCCCATAAACACTCCAAGTGCTTCTTTTACAATTTTAATGCATTTCCCTCAAAATGGTGGATAATGTGGCCTATCTTGGTAATGTGATCTTATTTTCTTGCTTTCATTCCTTCTTCCCAGAATACATTTCTTTATATGAGTCATGCTAGGCATAAGGAAGTGGTGGTGTTTTCTCGTGCCATTAAGATAGAATGGTAGGAATATGAAGCACTGTCATTTAAACACACCTTCTGTAACAGAACTAGTTCTATGTTTCCCTGACCGAGCCTCATTTGTGTGTCTGTCAGAGCTTGTTCTATGCTATAAACAGTTGTTAGCTACTTCCATCAAAAGAAAGTAGGTAAATAGCAGGCTTTTGTAAAGGGACTGTTTTGTAGTTCTAAAAGAAGTGACAGACCATCCCCACATTTTCATGCTGTGGTATAAAAGCTCACTGCAGTAAATGATTCTTGCTGTACATTTAGAGGTGACAAAGTAGTAGGACTCCAAACAATGCCGGTCTGCTACTTCTCAATGCCTTCAGTGGGAAGTTTTTTTCTCTCTCATGAATGATGCAGAATTAAAATGTGCTTTACTAGTTTCTTAATTATTTCTGTCATGTTCACCCCCACTTTTTATTTCCATTTCATACTTATTTATACTTTGGTAACCAGGAAAGTGAACTGGTCCCAAGACCCTTTTCAGCCAGAACTTGGGCTACATTACCAAAGATAATAACAAGTAATAAATGCACGTAGTAATACAAAGAAAAAAAATACTAACATAAAACTAGTGACAAAGATTACATGTGCAACACTTAGCCAATGTATGACAGTGAATAAGTAAAACATTAAGCAAAATTTACTAGAATGTATAAATTAATAATACTTAACTCTATTTTTTTAAGTTATTATAAATAACTGATTGTACACACCCATATTACACACACACACACACACACACACACACACACACACACACACACACACACACATTATATAGTTATGCATACATACAGTATGTGTGTGTATGTGTGTGTGTGTGTGTGTGTGTGAGAGAGAGTACTGTGTTTAAATGTGTGTGTGTGTGTGTGTGTGCGCGCACACATTTAGACACAGTTAAGTACTTCTGATTTCCTTTTCTTAATGCTTTTAAAGCAAAAGCACATAGTAAATGTATATTAAACTAAATTCAGCTGTATATTATGAGTTTGTTTCTTGGCAGAGGTGCCTTTTGTGGGGAGTCTGCATGTCCTCACTGTGTTTGAGTGGGTTTCCACCGACTGCTCCAGTTTCCTCCCACATTCCAAAGTCATGCAGTAGGTGGATTGGACACGTTAAATTGGCCATAGATGTGAGTGTATGATGTGGAAAAACTACAGCGGCAGGGCTAGCCACCCAGTGGTGTAAACCTTGGCTGTAGATGACTGTCACTGTTGAAGTGACACCCTGACTCCATGTGCAAAAATTGGATAATGGGGTTGTGGATGGATGGATCAATGGTCACGTTTCCTTTGTGGAATACAAAATGCTCATGCACCCTAACAATGACTCAAAGTCCATGAGAATTTCTTGCCATTGATCTGCGTGTACCAGATATGCATCCCCCTCTGGAAGGATGTCACAAAAAAGCATAAGACCTTTTTACGAACATTATCAATACAGCTACTGACAGGGTTGCCACTTGTCTCTCTTTCTGCAGTTCTATCCTGTGTGTGTGTGTGTGTGGGGGTCTTGAAAATGGTAAATGTGTTGATATTTTTACAAGAAAAAATATTTTCTGACTTTTCTCTAAATTTCACAGAAATCTTTGATACTAATAAGTTATCTTAGCATATAAACTACTATAAATAACCAACATGTAAAGCTTAGCATTTCAATACTGTGTTGCTGCTTATGTAAATTTGTCAGAAGAGGTGACAACTGCCTTTAAACCCCTGACTGATCTAATTGCTTTGCTATTAATGGGGAGTGTTAAGTACTCCTCTTCTCTGCAATAAAATCAGTAGATAACAGTTCCACATCTTTCTGTCTTTTTTTATATCAACTGCTGTGTTCCTGACATTTGCAAGATAAATTGCCCATCTAAGACTGACAGCAGTACCTGACAGGGTAAACTACAGATTTAACTATTTATATGTCATGCAGGTGGAGACAAATTCCTCTGCAAAGTATGTGAGAAGTTAAACTTAAAAAGTATGCAGGTTTCCCATTCCTTTCTTCCGTTACAGGGAAATAAAATATTTAAGAAGTGCAAGCAGGTTTCTGGTACCTACACAATACTGGAACCATATTGTAGAGAGAAAAGAAACCCAAGGAGTGAGCTAAACTGTAGGAGAAGGTGGAGTTTTCCTTTAAGTGTAGCAGGAAGTGCTTAACAATTGTTAAGATCAGGTGTAGTTAAGATCAGGTGTAGCACTGTAGAATCGCTTAATTGGTTTGCCTTTTTCACAATATCAGAGCGCAATCACGGAGTTCCATGCACTGCATATGAATTGTGATCTTTATATAGGCACAAACAATAGTATTACATGTTTAGCAATTAATTCTGAACCAGCAGAAACAGATCTAGAAATGAATCAGTTTGACAGCAATACCAAACTTTAATTGCAAGATAAAGTAAATATACAGAAAGTTGGCATCATGTTAAAATGCAGTGCTTGGCATTTTTACTTGCTACTGCTTTCTGTATTGTAATGTACTTTACTATTTTCTTGGGCTTCCTTTTTAAATTTTTAAGAATTTCTGTCCCATGTATTAGCTGTAAGAGTTCACCGGGCCCAGTGGAACTCATCCAATCAATGTATACCCTTCAATAAAACCAATGAGCAGAAATGCATCAGTGTGACTGCATATGGTACTGGACAACACTATTAACAGATAGCTGCATTTAATTAATGAGTTCACTATCTTCCTCTTCATCCCTCTGTTCAGTGAAACACTTACCAACGGCCTTCATGAATGCTGAATGTAGGCGGAATGTGACCAGTGGCTCCTTCAGGTTCCGGAGGAAGTCTTTCAGTAAGCCGCATACAACATGTATGTCAGATACTTTACTGAGTAATGGAACTCCTTTGCCACGGAGAAATTTCTGCTTCAGGTCTTTGATGGTTCGTTCACAACCAGATATTCTATATATACCAGTCTGCATTAAAAACAAAATCATGGGTTAATGCATATGCATTCCCAATCTAACAACTACACTTTATGCAAGTTCTGAAATGTAATGGTTGAATGAGTATCCATGAATTAAAAACACTGTGTTGAGGGAAAAACACTGCCTCTCAGACTGATCATTTTCAGAGTTTTGAATCAAAACTGCATTTTTTCCCAGTAAATTATATTTACCCCCCATCCTCCTTTGATCTTGGTCATTGTGCACTTTACAAAAAGCACTTGTTCCACTCATTCATTCCCATTTATACATAATTTTTGGGCAGGGGGTGACAGCTTGGCAGCAGTGGTCAGGCGCAGTTATACTGCAGACCAAGTTGGGGGGGGGGTCTACTACCTAGACCTTTCAATTGTCCCTATTTTGGAGAAACACTGCAATTTTTAGGCCAGCTTTACCAGTACACATGATGTTATTTTTGGAGGCTGAATCCCCCATCATATGGGATTTGTAAAGCTGTCTAGTACACAGAAAAGCATACACAGAAAAACATACTATGTAACCAACATACTAGTGGCAACAATAATTGAAAGAGGACACATCTTGCATCTCTTGTTTTCAAAAGCAAAAATAAATGACACTGCTATAATTTTCCAATACTGTTCATTAATGCCAAAAGATTTTTCCATCATTTTTACCACTCTGTTCTTAAGCACGTTTCTGAGCAGTATCCCACATTCCTACTGGAAGCAAGAAGAGTTGTATGCTATTTGGCATTCAATTTGTAAGTCAATTAGATTTCCAGATTTGTAGCCAGCTGTATATACTTTTCAAGGGCCTTTGTTCCTGTTTTCAATGTCTGTAGGTGGAATGGTAGGCTACTAACTTATTAATGAACTCTTTTTCTACACATGCACAAGTTAAATGTGCGGTGCTTGTGCACAAATGCACACACACACACACACACACACACACACACACACACACACACACACACACACACACACACACGACATGTACAGGTAACTGTGTTAAATACTTGTACATCCCTCTTACTTCTGCCCCCTCAAAGCTCTACACCAGGGAGCTACTAAGCAGTGCTGGAATCTGCTTCCCACAATAGGACAGATGACCTCTGATGACTCATTACTGAAGAAAAGTGCAACTCTTGCCTCCTATGTCATCTGGCTAGAAATAACACTTCATCCAGGATCTGCAGTACCCCATGCATGCAGTAGAAGACTGAATTTTAAATAGGGGTGGAATAGATCCAAAGTTCAGAGATGGTCTGCATTACAGACATCTAGGATACATAATGTATATGGTCACAGTCAGCTAGCCAGATTGAATGCACAGTTCAGTATTCTTAAGCAACCCATCTAATACTACTAGCAGTACTGAGGCTATGAAATGAACAGAAAACTGCAAGATTACATCTTAGCATGCTGCAACTCTTCAAAACGTGCAATTAAGCCGGCATAAGCAGAACCACTGTGGCAGTTTACTATGATGCTCATGATTTACAGGCTCATATAGAATGAGTAATCGAATTATGTAGGCACAGTACTGGCATGCAGATGCTACAAATTATTTGTGATCAACACTGCTAGAGTTCTTATTTATAATAAAAATAATGCAATGACAATTCCATTAGCACAGCAACCAAATCTAGTGTAATACAAAATTAAAGTACTTTCTTGTTAAACCAGTTTTTCTTTTGTTTTACATGCGATTTAATCAACATTTTATTCAATGAATATTAATCATATTTTATCATTTTTTTCTTTCCTCATACAAAAAATACTTGCTTACCTCACTCAGTCCTCTTTCTTCAACTTCCTTTACACAGTGAACTATCAAAGAAGGAATCATTGGTGCTGTGGTGGGTGCAAAATCAGCCAACACTCCCTTCAAGAAAGAGACAGAAAAAGATCAGATTCATGACAGCAAAGCCAGACAGCTAACCATAAGGTCACCCCTTGGGTAGGCCAAAAACGACAGCTCAAGTTTTACATGTCTATAAAAATGAACAGCCATGACTACTCGGAACACTCTCAAAGGGTGAATTGATACTGCTGACCTCAATGTGTACCCTGAGGCCATGCAAAGTCATACTATTCAGCAACGACATAACAGACAACAGCCAAACAATATTGCTAATAGTCCAGAACCAGTCAAAGCAGAACTACATTTTTTTGTACAATAGCCATCTGGAGGTGTGAACCTTGGCTCTAGATGATCATTACTGAAGTGACAACCTGACCCCATGTGTAAAAATGGGAAAAGGCATTGTGGATGGATGACGGATGGATGGATTTACTCTTACGCTCACTGTAGACTTAGACAAACATTCAATATAAATAATTCTGAGGACCTAGAAACTGCCACATTTTGTATAAATAAAAAAACTGTCCGAGTAGTAAGATAGCAGTGTCCAAAAAGGCAGGCACTCTTATAATGTGTGGAGGACTCATTGCAGAACAAATATCTGTGCTGGCAAGTTAAGAGATCCAGTTCATGTCAGGGTCTGGGGTATGTCTGAATTTACCATGTGCAGGCTAAGCCTTTGCCTTCAATGGCTATGTGTCTCAATCATTTAAATCAGATGGTTTCCACTTTCCTCAGTCTCTGCCTTTCACAGCCATATGTTAGGAGCCTGGGATTCTGTTTTCCTATGAGAAAATGGAAATCTAGTGCATCTAATCACAAAGGTAGCCAATCAGATAGATGCACTCATGCACACTCAAGTCACACATATTACCCACAATCCTGAACTACAGTGTAGCCTTTCACACAAATTATTCCATGCAAGAGATGACGACTATTTTTCTTCAAGTTCTGACCTGCAGCATTCAAATTCAAATTAGCAATTGTAGCTTCATCTTTAGTCTTCATTTCTCATCTGAAGCACTTCTTAAGTTACCTAAGTTTCTACAAACCATAATTGTACAAGTAACAAAAATCCCGTAGCCAGATTTTTTTCCTGTACAAAACATTTCTGTGAATTTTCATATTCCACATCCCATGTGCTACAAATTACCAGGACTAGTCATTAATTGTTCTGAACTACTAAAAGTACCTTTTTCCCAGGTTCTTACAATTTAATGTGGATTCCTCTTTAAAAACAATTTAATAATACTTTATATTTATTTTTTATATTTTGCTAGTACTCTTGGAAAAGTATTATATCCTTACAATTTCAAGATCTAATAACTTCTTCTGTATTTCACTGTCTACAATAAACTGAATTTTAGAGTATTTTTATCCTAAATTATTGATTATTATCAGTATTTATGTTACTGTGTAAACAGCCTGGCACATCAAATTAAGACTTCAGAAGACTGAATGTATCTTGCTCTTACCATTCAGATGAAACTGTTTCATGAAGACTGACCCTTTGTACCACCAAAATGCAAGATGGTTTGCTCAAGAGACCATTATTCTACAATTGCACTACGACAGTTTGTGTGTGTGTGTGCGCGTGGGGGGCTTTGTCTTCTTATAACCCCCTTAATTATAATCATATCCAAGGCTGCTACATGTCAGAAAAGACTGCAAAGATTTGAATACCGCTGCCTCGCACAACTGGCCAAGGGAGACTGGACCTAGATCTTCAACTAATCACACCAACACCTTACCATCTTGTTCGTCTCTCTCTCTCTCTCTCTCTATATATATATATATATATATATATATATATATATATATATATATATATATATATATATATATATATATAAAATGTGTGTGTGTGTGTGTTTGTGTGTATGTATATGTTTATATATATATATATATATATATATATATGTATATATATAATGTATTTACATTTACACATATATTTCCTCTGAGTTATCTAAAATGTTTAACCATTTTTAATGTGCAATGAAGAGATTAGGCTGATTAGTCTTTTAAGTCAAGAACTGTTTGATAAATCCTTAAACTAATCCTAATAAATATGTGAGCAATCAGTGCAAATGTTACGTCAACTTACTAGCATTTGTACAAATTGTTAGTAAGAGAACTAACATACTTTTAACAGTTAAGATTACCCCATAGTATCATCATAATCAGCAAATAACTTACTTTATTATCTATTAGTTATGTTGTTGATCTATTCATATGACCATCATTAACAGTATAGTTTGCATTCAAGTCTTGTAAAGTCATACTTGTTGTTTATATCACCAAGAATAAAATACCTATCAAAACAGATGCCTGCAGTGACTATATTGCCTATACTTTGATAATCTAGTGAGTGTGTATATTTAAGTACTGGTATGTGTAAGTATTCCTGTGTCTTGTTTAGTAGCACTGTCAATGAAAGGGAGTTTAATAACTTAGTGTATATGGCTGGGTTAGGTCACGGGTAGTGTTAGGGTTAGCACATACGAGTAAGATGGTGCAGGCATGCAAAGCTGATGTCCTCTCCTCCTTTACTCAAGTACGCTACTCCTAACCACACACCTATCCCTTTCCCTGCCCCTAAATGTAACCCTACACTCTAGAATACTCAAGACCCTTTCTTTAGCAGTACCACTAGGTAAACAGTATTCATTTAATTCTTTCCCCAGTCACAAAAGGACATTGTTTGGCTTCCTTTTGCAATTGGTTTGCTTTCAGTGATGTTGTTTTTGATCATTTGTGTTGTCAATGTCCTTGCATTGTTATAATGTATATTGATGCAAGCGCATTCAACAATTCGTAATGGACTGGCATAAGCACACATGTGTGTAATAAATATGTACAAAGACATATTAAGAACCATTCTGACAATATTCATATATTGTAAAAAAAAATCTGTAAATTGTGGTGAAAACAACAATGAACTTTACTGAAGATCTATAACCTGCTAAAACTTAATAATCCCTGAAGGCCTAATTATACATGTGACCTGAAGGCTGGCACATAACATATTAAACAGCAAAACTACCAAAAAATGAAGCATGGTAAACTTCAAATGAGAAAAAAAGCAGAACTTATCACAACTTCCCTTTATACATACCCAGTCGTATTACATTATCAGTTAGTCTGTAGTTTACTTATAATCGACTAATTATCATGGCCACAACAAATAGGTCACTAGAAAGTTATCAAGTTAAACTGCTCTGTTTTTAAACACTGAAAGGGTTCTGTTCACCAAACAGGCACATTTTTAACATGCATGTCTGTCACTGTTATATCTAGAAAGTTTCTGTACAGTAAAAACAAATGCGAGATCCCAAAGTGCTGCTGAAAATGTGTGCATGAATTGCTCTATGAGCTATTTCAAGTTGTTCCACA
>NC_056738.1:443197346-443294846 GCF_019279795.1 Protopterus annectens
TCTTATATAATCCAGTAATCAGCACTAATTACATAGCAATTGTTTCCAATTAATTTCCAAGTTTAAACCTATAGGCAACAAAGAATAAAACATTAAAATATAAATAGATTCTTTCTAAACTAGTTTCTCTTTAACACTACATATTTCATCAACTTGTACAAATATTTGTTCCAGAACACAACCCTGAAGTAAAGAAAAATCACTGTTGAGTCTTTCCTTAAAATGCATAGCAATATTACTTTCAGTTTTGTTCTTTATGTCCCTAATTTGTTCTTGCAATCTGTAAATTTCCTTTTACCTTCCCCTATACAATACATATTCTAAGGACATCTCAGGGCATATATAATGCCCTCACTGTTGCAGGAAAATCTGCCAGAAGGGGACAAATGAACACCATTTATTTTACCAAAACTAGGGACAACATTAGAGCATATACTACATTCTCCACAAGAGAAAGTGCCCATTAAAGAAGGATTTAAATAAACCCTATCAGGAGAAATAAAAAGACTAGAAGTTAAAAAGTTTTTTTAAACTTTTGCCCCATCTGTAGGAGATGGAATGATGGTGAGCTATAGGATTACCAAGTTCATCATCTTTTAGTAAAAATTCCAAACAATTATTTAAAATATTGCCTATCTCACTACTAAGGCTATTATAAATTGACACAAAATACACTTTTTCCTTCATTTGATTTATGTCCATATTGTAAATTTTATTGTCAGCACCAATACTTCTAAAATGGGCCCCCACACCTATCTTTTGTGAAACTACCTTATAGAAAGATTTTTTAACTATATTATATTTATAACCTCTACCAATAAACATATTAAACATTCTATTACATTCCACCCCAAAATCATCCCAATTATTGCAAATTTTATCACTCAGAAGGAACTCCCCATAAGGGAGAGATTCCAAAAGATGTTTCGGATGAAAACTCCCCCATGTAAAAAATGGTTACTATTTGCAAATTTCCTATGGACTGATGTTCTTATACTACCATTATCCAAATCTTCTAAAACTAAGTCCAAAAAATTCACTTTTTTACCATACTGTATTCTATTGAAACCCAGACCATATATATTATTCTCGAAGTCACGATGGAAATTTTCAATATTAATTTCACCACCTTTACATATAAAAATTAAATCATCTATATATCTATAGTAACCAGTAACATGATCATGCACAAAATTGTGCTTATACAGATACTCCAATTCAAAAAGGGCGTACATGGGGGCAAAAGAAGCCTCCATGGCTGTGCCCTGTGGTTGCTAATATAGTATCTTATCAAATATAAAATAATTATTCAGTAAGCAAAAATGTGTAACCGCCACAATATATTTTGACAAGGGGGTATCTCCTAAAAAATAAGATAAAACTTTAATCCCATGTCCATGCTTAATGCTAGTGTAAAGGCTTTTACATCCATAGTTAACCAATACATTTTTGTATCCCATGTTATATCAGATATTTTCTCTAAAAAATCAGAAGAATCTGTAACATACAATTTTAACTTTATTATATAAGGTTTTAAATTATTATGTATTAATAAACCTATTTTATTAAGAAAATATCTACAGGGTGCCACTATTGGGTGACCAGGAGGATTGGCCATATTTTTGTGCAATTTGGACAAACAATAAAAGGAAGGTATCTTGCATCTTTCAACTACAAACCTTTTATCACTATCTTCCTTGGTCAAATAGCCTAACCTAAAGCCTTTCTGTAATAACATTTGTTATTCCATAACAGCATTGTTATAAGCATTAATGTTGCATTTCTTATAAATTTCACTATTAAAATATTCATAACACATAGCAGAATACTGCATGTGATGTAATATTACAATCTTGTTCCCCTTGTCTGAAGGATTAATTACAATGTCCCTTCTCTTACTTAAATCAATTACATTTTAATTTAGTTAGATGATATACATTTCTACATCTTTTAAAAGCACAATACAACTGTTGTACTTGAAAATTAAACACGGAGGAAAAATGTTTAAATGTTTCATTAGTAGATGGTGGAATAAAAGAACTACTGCACTGAATAGCCTCTGTATTCAAATGGCAATAAGCATTTAAATCATCCAAATCAGAAACACAAGAAATAAAACTTTCTTCACCAGAAACAGCAACATCTAAAAAACTTTCATCTCTCATATCATCAAGGTGTTGTCCCATTCCAGTTAGTCCCACCCATTCAGTAGCTTCCTGTAGCCTCCCTCACCCACCACTGCAAATAAAGTACACATTAGATATGATCTTGCCTCACAGAATTGCATATTCACAGTGAATTTTCTATGAGAAATGAGTACCACAATTCACTGGCATCAATTAAAATTATATACCCAGTATACAAGAGCCTTCACCAGATAATGTATGGAAGAATGACAAAGCTATGCCCGTTCTTCTCCATCAAAAAAGTACAGTTGTGTACACTCACCATAAATGTAGATGTCTGAGTGTATTCACTGTTGCAGTCATCACATTTGGGTTATCCCTGCCAGGTTAGCCCTTGGCTGGGCTGAATACCAGAGACTTAGCATTTCTGCGTCGGTTGCTGTCACTTGAGGACTGACGTCAGGTCGTCAGCAGTATAAAGTAAGGCGGCCGATGCCATTACATCAGTTTTTCTTGCCCTAACCTGTGAGGAGCCCACAAGTAGGAGGCTAGGCACTGGTGGAAGAACTCCCCTAGTGGAAAATAAATATCAATATGTCCCTTGTAAGGAAAGGAGAACAACAAGTTAGAATGGTAATAGAAGGAGAAAGAGAAGAAAGGGGGATGGAGGGAGGGAAACCAGGACTGCAATAGTGAAGACACTCGAACATCTACATTTATGGTAAGTGTACACAACTGCACTATGTTCATGTTTCACTGTTGCAGTTATCACATTTGGGTTGATTCCCAAAGCTGAGGAAATGCGTGGAGGCAGTCAAGGAAACTAGGGCTGGCTAGGATGCCTTGCAAGACTGCAGAGGCAAACCCTGCCCTGGATTTGGAGAAGAGAGGCAGGTGGTAATGCTTGGTAAAAGTGTGAACAGATGTCCAGGTGGGAGCCTCCAGGATATCTCTGGTGGGGACTCCTCTGAGGAAAGCTGCAGAGGTGGAGGCTGCTCTGATGGCGTGTGTCCTGACCCCCTTGGGGGGAGGCTTTCCATGCTGTTTGTAGCAGAAATGGATGCAGTGCGCTATCCATTTGGAAATGGTTTGCTTAGAGGTGGCTTTGCCTTCTGCCTCTGTAGCAAAGCTAACCAGCAATTGATCAGACTTTCTGAAGGATTTAGTCCTGTCTAGATAGAATCAGAACTGTCTGTGCACACATCTAGAGAGTGAAGAATCCTTTTCCCCTTGTTCTGCGGATTAGGAAAAAAGGTGGGCAAATGAATGGATTGCTTGAGAGCCATGCTGGAGACCACCTTGGTCATGAAGGATAGGTTAGTTCTGAGGGATACTCTGTCTGCATGGAAGATGATGAAGAGTTCTGAGTGCTTGTAGCTCTGAGACTCTTCTGGCTGAAGTGATGGCCAGAAGGAATGCTGTCTTCCAGGAGAGAAATGTTAACTCTGCAGAAGAAACTGGTTTGAAAGGGAGGAGGGTGAGCTTTTCCAATACAATGTTAAGGTCCCAAGCTGGTGTTGGTGTCCTTCTGGGTGGCCTCAAGTTGCTAGTCCCTCTTAAGAACTGTTTGACCAAAGGGTGTGAGAAAATGGGCTGCTCAGTGTGAAAATAGGCAGAAATAGCAGAGGCATGAATTTTTATAGAGGAGAAAGAGAGGCCACTGTGTAGTAGGTCAGCTAAGTATTCCAGGATGAGAGGTAGGGAGGGCTGTGCCATATTGGTTCCCTTAGCCTGGATCCAGGTGCAGAACCTTTTCCATTTATCAGCATAAGGTGCTAGGGTGTCTGGCCTCATGGATAACATCCAGAACCTGTTTACTGAGGTTGGCAGAATGGTTCGGGGTTAGGGAATAAGCCAAGCTGCCAAATCGAGTGTCTGCATTTGGGGATGCATGAATTCCCCTTCCCTCTGGGTCAGGAGGTTTGGAATCTGAGGAAGATGGCATGGAGGCAGTGGGGACAGGCTGAGAACAAGGGATACCAGAGTTGGTGGGGCCAGTCTGGAGCTATAAAAATGGTCCTTGGTTTTTCCTCCATTATTTTGAGTAGTACGCTTGGGATGAGAGGTAGGGGAGGAAAGGCATAGACTGATAGACTGACCCAGGAGAAGGACAGGGCATCCACTTTCCAAGCCATGCAGTGATGCTCCCTCATACAAAATTTGCTGAGCTGATGGTTGGTGTGGGAGGCAAAGAGGTCAACCTTCGGGGTTCCCCATTTCTGAGTTATTAGGGTGAGGGTCCTTCTGTTGAGTTGCCACTCATGTGGGTCCAGAAACTTTCTGCTTAATTGGTCTACCAGAGAGTTGAGAGAGCCTGGTAGGAATTGTGCTAACAGGTGTAGTTGCATGGCAGAGGGTGTGAGGCAAAGGGTCATGGCCAGCCTGCATAGAGGGTAGGAGTGAGTCCCTCCCTGCTTGCTGATGTACCACATCACAGTGGTGTTGTCTGTTTTGATCAGGAGAGCCCCTGGAGAGAAAGGGCTTGAAAGCCATCAAGGCATGCTGCACAGCCATCATCTCTTTTTGCTTGATGTGCAGAGGGATTTGCTGTGGGTTCAATTGGCACTGTATGCACCTGCCATCCAGGTATGCACCCCAACCATAGCCTGATGCATCTGTGGTGAGGGGTGGGGAGAAAGGCAGTCCCTTGTTGAGGGAGCATGCTGTTGCCCACCAAAGAAAATCTTTTCGGAGGCAAAGAATTATAAGTAGAAGAGTTTCCAAGTCTTGACAGTGTTGACACCAAAGGCTCTTTAAGTACCACTGAAGTTTCCTCATATGCAGTCTGACATATGGAATGAGTATTATGCAAGATGCCACGAACCCCAGAGCTTGCAGGATCTTCCTTGCAGTTAGCTGGGGCCTGGTGGCTAGTTGAGCGAAGTAGGTTGCCAGGAAAATTTGTTTCGCTGGTGTAAGGTATGACATCTGGAATGCTGTGTCCAGACTTGCTCCCAGGAAGATTATCCTTTGGGTAGGCACATGCTTAGATTTCTTTTCATTGATGTACCCTCGAGAGGTTAGGAGGGTCTTTACAAAGACTAGGTGCTTGAGCAGCTTTTCCTGGCTGTCTGCCTGAATAAGGCAGTTGTCTAAGTATGGGTAAATCTGAATATTTCTTTGTCTGCAAAAGGCAATGGCCAGAGCCAGACATTTTGTGAAAACTCTGGGAGCAGTAGATAAGCCAAAGGGAAGCGCAGAGAACTGAAAGTGTTGAGATCCTGCTCTGAAGCATAGATATTTCCTGCATGATTCCCTGATAGGAATGTGGAGGTAGGTCTCTTTTAGATCTAGGGTGGCTAGCCAAGCGTCCTTGGAGAGCATGGGTAGCAGCTGCTGGAGGTTGAGGATTTTGAATTTTGTGATCACCAGGAAGGTGTTTAGAATGGATAGATCGAGGATAGGGTGCCAAGTACCTTCTTTTCTGGGTACCAGAAATAGTCTGGTATTGAAACCTTGGCCTAACTGTTCTGCAGGAACATGCTCTACTGCCCTCAGAGAGCAGGGAAAGGATTTACTTTTGAGCCTCTGCCCACTGATTTGGAGCTAGATCTGGGAACCATTTTGGGGTTGGAAAGGTGTGTAAGGAAAATTTGTATCCCTGAGACACAATGTTCAATACCCAGTGGTTCTCGGTAATGGTGGCCCAGTTGCTTGAGTGAAAGGAGAGTTTTCCTCCTAGGGGTAAGTGAAGGTGGGCAGAGGGAGAGGGTGGAGCAGGTGAGTTATTGTGAGCGGGTGGCTTAGAACTCCCTGGTTTTGAAGTGGAGGTAGTCCACTACTTAGATATCTGCATTCCCTGTGGCTGCTTTCTGGGGGGTCTGTTTCCACGGGGCCCAGGCTGGGCTGGTTTACTGGGAGCAGGAAAGGACCAGTGTTTGGATGGACAATGCCTGCTGAACCTAGGGGGCTGAACCTGCAAGAAATCCTTAACTGTTTGCACAGATTTTGCTTTTTCTTCCATCTTTTTTAAGACCTCTTCTGCCTTAGTGCCAAATAAGTTATCTTTGCTCAAGGGGGCATCCAACTATTTAGATTTGACATGGTCCAGCAGGGGCTGTTGCTTAAGCCATGCATGCCTTCTAATGACAGATCCAGTGATTGCTGCCCTGCAAGAAGCTTCTAGGGTGCCCAAACTACAGTGCAAGGTGTGTTTAGTTACTTGACTTGCAGAATGCATTAACTCTTGTAAATCTTTAGATTCTGCCCAAGCAAGAAAGGAAGACATTTTTTGTTTAAGAAGTTCCATGGTATGTTGCTAAAATTTCAGCATATGGAAGTGGCAATTTAGTGCCCTGATAGCAAGTGTAGCTGAGGTGTATACTTTTTTTTACCCCATCTGTCAAATGCTCGGGAATCCCTGTCTGAGGGGGTGGGATTCTTAGCAGAGGTTGCTTTAATCCCTTCTGGCCCTTGAGAAATGATGTCCAGGTCAGCTGTAGAATTTTTAAAAAGATATTTGTATGAGTCAGGGACTCTGTAGTACCTGTATGGTTTTCTGGGAGCTGGAGGAAGGGCATCAGGAGTCAAGCTGGATTCGAGGAAATCATCCTCCACAACATCCAGGACTGGGGGAATGGCCAAGGGTCTGTGTTGTGGAAGATCTAGGAATCCCCTGATTCTCTTTTTAGAATGAGGGTAGTCCTGACTCTCCTATTGGAAATGCTCTCTTAAAGTATGCAGGGTTTCCGCAAAGGAAAAATCCTCTGGGGGAGAGGCTGAAGGAATGGAATCCTCTGCATCAGAATCCTCATAAGTAGAGAGGGGTTGCATGTCTTCATATTCAGATGCATCAGATTCACCTGACTCTTGTTCAGGCAAAACTACAGGGGACAGATCTCTTTTCCTTTTGGAGAGGGTAGCTTGGCTTCTCCTGATCAGCATGATAAGGTCTTCTGACATTTTACGCATTTGAGACTGAGGCAAGGTATCAGGCGCCTGAGAGTGGGTCGTCGGTTTCTTGGGTGTGGTTCATACCTTGGGCCTAAGAAATTTGGTCGGTTTTGAAAGAATTGTAGTCACAAAAGAAGACGTTGGTTTGTGTTGAGATTCGGTATTGCGAAGGACTTCCTCGGAAGCCGGTGCCTGCTCAGTGGCTCAGGACCCATCCAAGGTAGAGACGACCGCAGGATCCTTGGTCGAAGAAGAGTTTTGCAGTATACCAGACTCCAAAAGGGTCTCGGTAGCAGCCTGTGAATCAACAGAAGCGGGTATCAGGGGCTGCAAAAGCGCCTCACTGAGTACCGTAGAACTGACCACTAGCTTAACGGAAGCATCGTTGGTAGGTTTGGACCTGTATGGTCTGTCTTTGTCTTTATCTTTATGTTTTTTCAAATGATCTGCTGTCAGATGGCTTACCAAAGCATATCAGAATTTGAAGACTGTAAGCGAAAATATCTGGCTACAATCAGGGCCCAACGATAGATAGTTCTGGCATTGAACAAAGCACAGAAGCAACAATGGAGGAAGTTGTGGTCTGGGCCTAAACAAGTGACGCAGTAAGAGTGGAAGTCTCTGTGCTGCATTTGCTTTTCACAGGTGAGACAATTATTAATTTTTTCTGACATCAGTTAGTGCAAGAAAAAAGGATTCCCAATGGGGTACTTAGCTTTAGAAGACTTCAACTTTAAATCGGTAGATGAAAACTCAGGTAGCGGCCAACCGACACTCTTACAAACTGCTTCTGCTTCAGTTTCCATGACAAGAAAGACTGATGTAATGGCTTCTGCTGCCTTACTTTATGCTACTTATGACCTGACGTCAGTCCTCAAGCGACAGCAACCGATGTAGAAATACTAAGTCTCTGGTATTTGGGCCGGCCGAAGGCTACCCTGGCAGGGATAACCCAAATGTGATGAGTGCAACAGTGAAACACGAAGAACATCACAACTTGCATAAAATATATAAATAAAAAGATCAATCAGATTTTTGATTTTAAATACATTAAAGTAAGTTATGCATTCTCTCCTGATGAAATTGTTTCCAACAAACTGTAAACCATAAATACAAAAGCTCATTTGTAACGGAATCATTCAGGATGCCATAACTGTTTGAAATTGTTTAGAGTTTTAATTTGGAGCATGCTCATTGCAGCTGATGTGCTTAGCATACAATCACTGTATGCAGTCAATCACAGCTCAAGAGCTGCAAATCACTACACATTGGAGAAAGCTTTCACAGTGGATATCAAATCCAGTTACTGTAAAGAGACAGCATCGGAATACCTGCAAAACAGGTTTTAGTTTGACAATGCATACATGCATGCATAATATAAACATTTATTTTACATTAAAAATGTATTTGTTCATTGGAATCATCTTATTTCCAGAACACTCATTCATTGACAATTTAAACTGGTTATGTGGCAGAATCCCAATGTTTCTAAACAATATGTTTAAAATTTTCAATCCCCAAATGGCAAGGTATCTGACATTTCAAAGTATAAACATCTCAAATGTTTCAGGATTTGTTCCTCTTATGCTATATAAATGGAAATAAGTAAAGCAACCAGTTTTGGATTCAAATATATCAATAGCAGTAAATATTATATTATATGATATCTTTATATGTTACCTAAATGTCATATTATGTACCATATATTCAAACATGCGGCTGTAATTTGTTGACAATATGAAGTTTGTTTAAAAGATTAATGGAAGGAATTTACAAGTTATTAGCAATAGTAGCATCGGTCCTTTTCATGTTAAGTCTGACTGTGTTTTCCAAAACTGCAATGTACTTTAAACTTGCTTGTAGCACAAACCAGATGAATGCTGTGCTGCATGCTAAATTTAGCATGCTTACCACTGTTCAACACTGGTTCGTAGGTTATTACAAGGCTAATGGCCCAAGAACCTTTATAAGCCTAGCCAGTAATACCCAGGATATGACAATATTATATCTTAGTTTTCCAGATATGGGATAGGATAGTATCAGGATAGTGGGTCTTTGGCTGCTGGAAATGGGCACCAAGTCACCACAACCCTGCAAATTATATACTTTATCTCTGAGGTTCTTTGACTTAAGAAAAAGAAACATTGAATTTTTTTCTACCAAAACAAATGGGTCTATGTCAAAAGATCAAATGGACAAATTGTCAAAACCCATATGGTTGAGACTATATGATCAACAATTCAGTTCGTCGAACCGTTCTGACTGAGATCGAGATACAATAGAGATCAGGAAATCTGCCCTTTTCCCCACAGTACTGTGATCTCAGAGTTGTATATATAATTAGCAGGGGGTGTGAGGGGTGCAGGGGGCTTGCCCCCTACAAAAGCATTGTTTTTGTTATGTGATTGTTGTTTGGGTTTGAATTATTTTTCTGATGGGCTGAACTGTTGATCATATGGTCTTAACCATATGGGTTTCGACAATTTGTCCATTCAGTCTTTTGACATAGACCTGAACAGATATTGCACATGATTTTTATTTAATGCAATTGTAGTTTATACATTAAAAATCATACATCAATAAGTTAATGTATGCACAAAGAAAAGTTTGTTTGGGTAAAAGCTGTATCACAGGTCCAAATGAAAGCAGCAGAACAGAGGGAAGGATAATACAGAAATGGACACTGCAGGATGGCAGTTGGCACACAGGATTAAGGCGATGAACTTTAATGAGCTATTGCCAGTGAAGCAGATAGGATTGCCTCAGCCTTCACCTGCTTACTCTGTAAGCTTGAGCAAATACTTCACTAGACAATGCTTTAGGCCATTTGGGAAACTGTGCTAGGCTCTGTAACAGTCTCATGGACTGCATACCTAGTAACTGTGAACCTATATAAAGTAGGCCAAAATATGTTTGTGAGACAGTAGTTGGATAGTTGCAGTCATAGTTTAGTTAGTGCGCTTTCTAATGTCTACACACACACACATTTATATCTGTATCTATACATCTATATATATATATATATATATATATATATATATATATATGTTTACTATCATGTCCACGAAGTGCCTTCCACTGAACGCTCACATCACTGACCTGGTATGCTGAAAATATAACCATCGTTCTGCCTCCTTGTCGAACCATATTAATAGCAACAGTTCTGCATTGTTTTGGAAATGTGGCTGTTGGAGTACATGTTCCATTCGATGTTCAATGATGTGGTTCACTGACTTTCCATTCGCTGTCTAGTCACTTGGAAATCTGCCTTTTGATGATGCCATCTATGATGGAAGGCACTTCATGGACATGATAGTAAACGATATATATGTATATATATATATATATATATATATATATATATATATATATTTATATTTACAATAGATATCTATACACACATACACACACACACATATAAATAAACATGCACAAACACAGTCTAAAGAAATATGAAACTATATCTTCTTACCATATAAAAGAGGTGACACAAATTAAAGGGTTCTTGCACTAACACGTTGCATCAAAATTACATACCGCTGGTATGGAGGTACCATAGCATCATTTATTTGACAAATTACTTCATTGTGCAGGCAGATAAAATACATTGTTTCCTACATCCACAACATATCATATGCTGCAAAGGTTCTGATCCCTTACCTCTCCATTAACAGGACCATAGATGCAATTGGGTAAGCAGATCCGGGGACAGCGATCTCTACATTCTGGATGGGCCACCAGACGACAGTCCCTGCATTTTATAGAGAGCTTCCCAAATCTAATCTTCTTTCCACAAGGCATGCATGTTTCTGGATGAATTGTCTAAATGTAACAGAAACAAATAGTTTAAAACAAGCAGTACTATCAATAGTGCAACATACAGAATGTGCAAAATCTTAAAAGCAAACAAGGGTAAGCACAACCCCAGCCCCACAAGATGAACGCCTCTGTATGGTAAACTGTGAAACCTTTGTACCACTGCAGAATCTATTTGCAGGAGTGCTTGCATGTACAGTACATGCTGTTGAAGGGAGAGTGATAAAAGTTTATTAACTAAAATATGGTGATTGTGGTTGTAATAAATGAATTTAATGGAGCAAATTTGTGACTCATAAGCAAGAAGAAATGGACAAAGAGTAATACAAAGAACAGCCATATTGTAAGTAATGGAAGAGACCATAACAGATGCACTGTGTTGGGAGGAAATTTTGATCTAAATTTTGAAAGGGGCCTAATCCTGAACCACACCGATGATCATAAATCCTATACTATCCACTCAAAATCATCTTTCTCTGTTGATTCCATGGCAGAGAGAAATAAAGCTGTACCTGGGATCCAGACAACCTGAGACAGATTAGTGAACCAGGTGCTTGAGGAATGAGTGAGGGAAGGTACATGACATAGCGGAGTTCAACTCACTCATCCTGGAGAAAGGAAGTCAGTCCAATCCACTGTCATTCTAGCACCTACTGGAAACATACATGCACTGCTTTTAGCGCTTGGGCAAAGGATTAATATTTGGTTCTATCAAGCTGTACCTGTATGACAGCCTTTCTAAATCATGTGGGGAAATGATTCAAGAGACCCTTGCATCTGAAAATGAGCATATCAACTGCTGGAGGGGGTTAGGTCCAAAAAACAAAGAACTCTATAATGGTTGCCTAGATGATGGCTACAGTGTGTAACTGGCTTTCACTCCATTTATGGGAAATTAAAGGGCATGCTCGCAATGTGGGCTTAATAATTAGCAGGTACTGTGCAAGGAAAAATATTTGTCCAGCAAAATGGCAAAACCAGAAAATAAAATGCTGATGACCTCATGCTATATGGAAAAAGGAATGCAAATGTCATGCACTAAGCTTTTCTACGGCCATGAGCCACACAGCTAAATGCAGCAGGCTGGCAGAAGTGCATCTTAAATTTTGGGTTGGTCTTTTTCTTTATAGCACTCCTTACTTTAAGGACTATATAACAACTTATTGCCATAATCTGTGCATTATTTCTTTGACAAGTTGTATCTAATTATTATACTTGAAGAACGCACTTCTTTCTGTTAAAATAATTTGCAGATTGTTTAATTTGTATTTCAGTCTCAGCTAACTAGTGCAAGCTTTCCTTGTGTATTTCATTATTTCATTACTCAAATAATTTAATAAAAAGAAATGTGATAAAACAGGACCTGTTAATGTTATTCTTCCAGCATGCCCAATTTTGTAACTCAGTGGCACTCTATAAAAGGAGGTCCCATAAACAAAATTAAAATATGAGGTTTATTGTAAATTTAAAACATAATGAGATCTGTGATATTAAAATCAAGTGTGAGGAACACATTATAAAGGAATATTTAGTGAATAGGTGACCAATACTACAGAAAGCCTATAATATAAAAATGGAAATAGTGCATTTCACCTCTGAAATCATATAGCAGGCAGCAAAAAAAAAAAAAAAATACAGAATAATAAAATGTGTGAAAATTTTTAAATAGCCATAAAACATGCAGTAGACAGAGGAAGGAAGTAAAACAAAATAAGCACAGACAAGTGCTAAGATACAGCAAATAATAGTTTGATGAAACATTAACTAAAATTAGGTAGTCAGCTATGTAGTTGAAGCTATAACCTAACCTAGAGTATGCCTGCAAAATCAACAACAAAAAAGTTATGCTTTTGGAAACTTGACTAGTTCAAAATATGTGACCTTTAACATAGTTTAAATTTTTGCTACAACTAAGATAAAGTATGTGTGGTCTTGTACAGTAATGAAAAATCACCAAAAAAGCTGAAGATGTAGAACAAAGCATAAATACCTGGAATCCATAAATGCAAAAGGAATTGAATTTAAAATATACAAACAGCAAAGTAACCTCAAGAAAAGCTACATGACCCAGAAGGGACAAGTGGCTGGGTAGGACAGAGAACACACGATAAGGTGTTCATCTCTAGTATGAAATTTATCACGATCCTAAAGATACTTTTTTATATAAATGTAGGCTTTCATGGTAGCGCTGCATATTTGGAGAAAATCAGTGAAAAGCTGTAATTGTATGCCAAGTGGTAACATAATCGAGAGCCCGGAGCAACAAGGTTACCTATGCTTGAAATACATGATCAGTAGATAGAATGACAAAGTTAAACTGGATGGACCAGTACGTGAGATCTAATGCGCAATAAGGTAGGCAGGTGTGTCAGAGTATGCCTGCAGATCAGGTATCAAAACCTCACAGAAATGAAAACTTAAGGCAAGCAAACTATATAATCTGATTGTGTATGTGTTGCGACTAAAAAGACAATTTGTTTGACACATTTTCAAAATGGACCTGTACAGTAGGAGAAATAGCACTAACAGGCTATATTTTATACCAGAATTTATATATCAAAAGTCAAAAGCAGCTAAGTAAGCAGACACTGAAATATACTATCACTAGTTAGATTGTCCCAATATAAATTTGCAAGAACCAGAAGGTGTACAGGGGAGGGAATAAGAAATACCAAGAACTTAGTAACACAGCCATAAATTATTATTTTGTCTCATAAATAAAAAGGAATAAGCCAAGATGGAAACATGTAAGCACTGTATTTAAATCTGGGCTCACAGGGGAAAAATAAAAGACAGGCTGAATAAATGAAAGTGAAATGCAGAAATACAGCGTATACTTCAGAATGGAAGAATTTTTTTAATACATATATAAAAAATAAAAATTAGGGAAAACTTACAAGAATACCTGTGGTAGAAACTTGCCCCAAAAATATTAACTCCTAACCTAGCTTGCAGTAAAGGGTAATGTTTTAATATTAAATATGAGGTTCTACTTAAAAGGTTTTTTTTTAAATGTAGGGCAACTAATCTGGATCAATGAAGTATAAATAAATAGTATGTGGAGCTAAAAAGCTGCAGCAAACCAAAAATGAGATTCTCTGCTTTCTAGTTGTTCTGCTTAAAAGTTCATTAGAAGCATATTTTAGGCATACTCAGTACATGTACTGCCTATTGTACACATGCACCAGTCACTGAGGCAAATCTTGAACATCTTCCTATGCTCACAGACAACTTTTGGGCAAGAAGAGAGAGAGAGAGAGGCAACATTAATTTGCAAGAAACTAGCCAATTAAAAACAAATGAAAATAGCATTTAAACTTCACAATATCAATGCTACGGTGGGGCAATGGGGAAAAGTGTTTTAAACAACAGAAGTGAAAAAAGAAGATATATAAGCAAACAGTGTTGTTTGCTAATGGATAGTTTAACATGCACAATTATCAGGCATTGCTTACAACAAATGTATATTTTCAACAAGTTAGGAGAACAATGTAGCTGTACGGCCACTTTCACACCAGCATAACAATGTAAAACGTCTGTAAATGACAGAATAGCACAAGGTCAAAATAAGACCACTTAAAACTATTTACAAAACAAATTAATAGAAACTGCACCTTTTACAAATTTCACTAAGTTGTCTAACAGCATAAGCAGCATCAAAACTGCATCTAACAAACACATTAGAAAGAGAGACTGCCTAGAAGAGTTTAACGGCTACACCGACAAAAGGTTGTAATGTTGAATCATTTTTGAATGCAAAAAGGATGTCAAAAATAATTACTTTTTTAACCAGTTTGATATGCAGAACAGTTTCAGGAACAATTCAATTTATCTGAAGTTAATTCTCTTAGTCAGGAATTAAAGAGGAGAAAATGGTCTTGCTAATTTAGATTCCATAGGAATGCATGGAGAGAACTTCAGCTATCATTTTTCTAAAATAAAATCTGATTTATTCTTCACAATTGTAATGTTTTTTTACTGCATTGTGAAAGTTTACTGGAAGGAAATTAGTCTATTAGAGTCGGAAACAGACTTTGCTCAAGGAGCTGGGTGTGCTCTGTTTGTTATGAAGATGTGGGTTTAGTTTCTCAGTATATTAAAAAAGAATATCCCAAATAGTTTTGAGTAGGCTGGTACAGATATATTTTAAAACAAAACTAGGAGGAGATTATTATACTGACTTCTTGATTCTAGATCATTTTTTTTCTTTCACTGATATGCCGTCTTATTTGGAATGCTGGTCAGTTTTGGATGTGGAGTTAGAAATACTGTCCTAAGGCGGCCACAGTGGTGCAGCAGTTAGCGTTGCCGCCTCACAGCAAGAGGTTCTCTGGTTCGATCCTTGGCTGGGGTGCCTTCTGTGTGGAGTCTGCATGTCCTCCCTGTGGTCACGTGGGTTTCTTACGGGTGCTCCGGTTTCCTCCCACATCCCAAAAACATGTTGTAGGTGGATTGGACACTCTAAATTGACCCTAGGAGTGAGTGTGTGTGTGTGTGTGCCTTCTGTGGAAGGCTGGGCTGGCAACTCGACACCGTAAACCTCCACTGGCAATTATGAGCGGACAGGTGATCTGCTGTGGCGACCCCTAATCGGGAAAAAGCCGAAAGAAGAAGAAGTTGTTAGAAATACTGTCCTCTGTGTTGAAAATACTGACTCAGATCTCACAGTCCAAGAAACAAATTCAACCAAAGTGAATTAATACTATTTAACTGTGCAGACATTTTCTCCATGGCTCCCTGTAAGGATGTGATATTTCTTTTAGTTCAGAGAAAGCTGAAAACAGGTACATTTGTTTATTCCTTTTCTGGTTTCAGATCTTTTAGGTGTAGGTTCTTTCTCTGGTTTTGAAACCAAACAATGCTTCGTCTTTGTAGCATGGGATTCCAACTCCTCTCCAGTTCTGCTAAGCATGCTGGTAAGCATGCTGGTAAAAGAACAAACTATAGGATTGCTGAACCTGCATAAAACTGCAATAAACAAAACAGCTGCAAATTCCTAGAAAGCATAAAGAAAGCTGACATACAAACAGCAGACTACAGTAAAATGTTTTCAGTTGAGGATGTCTCTTAAACATCATGAAATTAAGCAACAAATCAGTTCGAGACTCAAAGCTATCAAAAGCATACCCTCACAGCTCAGCAACTATCTTGAAATTGGAGCATCAGCAGATCTTAAAGTATGCTTTAAGTGATTATCAGTAACATTTGGCACTAAAAGGAATTGATAGGGATATCAGTGATCACTTCCATCTCTGCTGCAAAAAGACGTTGCAGTCACGTGTGGCCATTATTATATACATGACCAGTCAAAGCAACACACATGCCTGTTGGTGTAAACAAGCTATGCATCACTCTGATGAATATGTTAATACTCTTCAGGCCCTTTTATTACAATGTGATATGCAAGCAATGGGCTTTGCCTTACCAGTGCATGTTAACACCATTATGCTTTAATAACACCACAACATTAATCCGATAAAAATGGCTGCAAGATATGAAGGGAGTTTTATATTACAACACATTCAATAAGACAGCATGGGAAGCATAGACAGCATCCCCACAAACGATAGTAACACTGCAGCTAAATGATACGATTAGTCATTACACACAAAATACATTAACATTTGCCCCACAGGGAAAGATGAGCACTATTCTTTCAGAGGGGTGTCCTAGGTTTTGAAATGCAATAGCATGGGCTACAAACAACAATGGCAGTCTGACATGGCAAGGAATTACATTTCAAACTTTGCCTGGATTTTCCAGTAGATCAAGTTAGAAGGCCATCTGGACTTGGGAATGGCTTACAAGCAAACTAGTGTACATTCTTAGACTTCATTTCCTTGCTAAAGAAATGCAGAGACATTCACACAGCTATCTTTACCCATTCCTTGAACTAACCATTGGATAAAGAGATATGTATACTTAATCGACATCATAATTTTACAGCCCATCAAAATAACTGATGTAGATTTGACATGCTCAGAAAGGTGTTCAAATGATTCATCTATTCCATCATTCCCCAATAATTCATAAAGTTGGAGGGAAACAGATGGCTGACGTCTTACATTTGTGTATGTAAAAAAATGACTGGCATTTAAAACAAAAACATGAAAAAATGTGACAAACATGAATGGATATTTTATTTACTAGTAAATATTTCATCTGTTAAATTAGACTTTGAGTCACTGGTTACAAGAATTAGGCAACTTTTGTTTTATGTTTTTAATTTGTAACTGAAACTTTTTTTTTTTTAATTTTCTTCCTCTAACTAAAGTTTCTTGTTTTTCTGCTGTCAGTCTGAATTCTGCAGTGAAGTACCAGAGCATATAAGTCTTAACTCTTCCCGGCATATGTTATTTGGAACCCCAAATCCCCAGATATATTTCACAGCTATTGCTTGCTCGCATTACTGTTTTCAGGCACCTGAGATATTGCCAATATTATGGGTGGAAAAGCCAAATGCTTTCTGAACCCTCTAACTCCCTTCCCCAGGTTGGTTTAACACATTACTATCTTAGGAGAACTGAAGCACCCCCACTAAGTCACCAGGCACCTCACTGACTGAAAAGTACTTTTATTACTTTCCAATTGAGTTGGCGCTACTTCTGTTAAAATAGCATTTAAGCATAGTTAGCAACCCTCCATGTTGGAAATGGGGAATACTACATCTCATAATGAAGAACTAACGAGCAAAATGTGAAACACTTAGTAATAACTTCAACTAGGAGTTTATGGAATGGCTAAAATGTCTTTCTTTATACTTATAAAAAAGTTCTTTTGATTAATTAATATAATTTAGTACCCTTTATCATGACTGTCTTTATATTTTAATAGTTTCATAAAACAATTTTATGCCTGAAACACCAAAATATTATACGAAACGGCATAAGCAACTCGAATTTTATAATTAGCTTTTGTTTAGGCAAAAAGTGATGTTCAGCTCTTCTCAATGGCTACAGGTAGAGCTTGTCCTGCAAAATCTCATGTTTCCACAAAACGTATCCCACTTTAGGCATTGGAAAGGGTATCAACTCTACTCTGAATTTAATCAGAATGCAAACATTTCTACAAAATTCCAGCAAGTCACTCAACTAAGGTAAACAATTAACAGAATTGTTTTATTCTGCATCTCATTAGCAGCAACACTAGCAGGAAGACTGAAGTGTTTGATCCATGTAGAGGTTTAACGGGACATGAACCAGATGCTGGGAACACAACGTAGATCTGTTCTCCTCCTTTCAAAACAGACACTTGGAAAAAAAATTCTGTTCGAGACATCCTTGTAGCCATGCTTGGAAGACAGACGCTCTATCATTCCCATAGCCAGAAACGTTTCTGTGTGCATTTCTACTCTTTCCAGTTATATCTAAGGTACTAGAGATTCAGAAAGAATTACTAAACCTCATTGTGGTAACTCACTTTTAATGGAATTGGCCAAGGACAATTACCACAAGCTTCCTCAGAGACTGGATCAGCTAACACAGCATCATGAGTGAATAGAACACACCAGCTTAGAGCAATTGCAACTGACAGCCTGGATGATTCTGTTTTGATCCCTTTATGCACTTGTTCCATGAGGATGTGCAGCAGGTGTTTAAGAAGGCAAGAAAACCTGCAACTAGAAAATCTGGTGTTTATAAGTGAAAAATTTTCTAGATGGTGCCTAGACTGTTTTACTTATTATTCTGACATATGCAAGGCAACTCTCTGAGCTGTGAGTTTTCATTGTGGGCCAATCCTAGCTGATTTTTCACAAGGACAGATTTGTGTTATGCATCCATCATTCATGCTTAAAGATGTTTCTGAATTTACCTTGAATCAAGCATCCAGATCCAAGAATTCTTGCCTGATCCTATAAACAAGGGAGAAAAGTTTCTACATACCTTGGAGGTGCACAGGCAGCTGAGGTACTACCTTGAATGAACAAATCCCTTTACGCATGCTGAACAGCTGTTTGTCTCCTATACAGGGTCTGTCTCCTGCTATTGGTTTTTGTTACTCCCACCATGGTAAATGTCTTCCAGTCAAGGTTATGGCTCACTTGACTAGGGTTTTATCTTCTTTGATGGTATACTGGAAAGGGGTGAACTCTAGAAGCATTATAGATGCAGCAACCTGGCCTTTTGTTCATATCTTCACAAAGCACTACAAGTCATCGACCCCTGGTATCTTATCATACTGACAACACATCCCTTAGAGTTGACCCAGTAGTCAGGGACATAGGGACACGCATGGATAACAATCTAGCCTTTGACCTTCATGTGTCTACAGTAGTGAAGAAATCATTATATGCTGCACAACTTATAAAAAAAGGTATGGCATCTAAGTCCAAGGAAGTGATTGCTCCACTGTATGTGGCATTCATCAGACCTATCGTTGAGTACAATCCCCCTTTGTTATGTACATAACCAGGCATATCCAACAATTGGAATGTTCACAGAGATGTTTCTGAATATAGGGCATAAGTAAAATGTCCTCTGCAGACCACCACAAGGCCCTATCCCTGTATTCTGGTCTCCTACAGGCTTTTGAAGGGAGATCTATGCAGGGCATTGTCAGACCCCACTCTGATGGACCTCCTGCATATCCATAAAACAAACAGCACCAGAATTACCCATTCTAAAGACTCAAACCTCACCTGTGATATAAATATTACCAGCTGGAGAGACAGGTATGTATCCCAGAGGCCGCTCCATCTCTGGAAGAGGCTCCCACCCATGTGATGCAAAGTTCCTCCCTAACCCAATTCAAGTGCAACTTGGACAAATGGATGGGGACCAGGAAATTCATCCCTGGTTTGGCACCTATGTCTCTAATGGACACATGCAACCTGTAAATTGTGCATCTCCCAGGCTCCTGCTTGTAAATGTTTCATCTCCCAATCCCCTTACACTTATCAAGGGTATCAGAACTTGTCAGAAATTTGGGATACATGGCTAGGCTTAAAAAGGCCCTTGTGGTCATAAGCCTAGTAAACACCTACGAACCTATACTGAACATTATAAGCTGCCTTTTGAATGTTAGCTCCCTACTTCAAAACTTAAATTTTGGGGTGAATTCAGAAAGGTTACTATAAGGTATACACATGGTGCACACCTTATGATAGCCATTTCTGATTCAGAAACAGACCTACCATAGGTGTGCAGCACCATGGAGAGTTGAATCCGAGGCCATGCTAAATGCTAATTATGCATTCCGGGGGGTAGCCTGTGCTAATTAGGTATATTTTCTCCCTTGAAAATGTCTGCAGTAAGGTATTTATGCAGTTGAATGATTCCAAGAATTGTTGGTCTGCTTAAAATTCCATACCAAAATCTTGAGTTCAGCCATTGTGGCAGAGGAAAGTTCCATGGAGTTTAGCATTCAGGTAGTATTGAGGGGTATTTCCACATATAATTGGATGTATCAGTGTAAGTGTATGTCTGCCCAGTAGGTCACAGTAAAGGAGTGTGTGTGTGTGTGTGTGTGTGTGTGTGTGTGTGTGTGTGTGTGTGTGTGTGTGTGTGTGTCTGTCTGCATGCGCACATGCACATACATATATGCCCTTCTAGCATGCCAATATACCAAAACAGTCATTCCTATAATAAGCATTCATGGTGTTCTTAAAAATATCTGAATTAGTGCTTGTTTTACTGTAATTTGGTAGTCTATTCCATGCATCATCCACTCTCTATGCAAACAAATGAGTACATCTCTCATTCCTATATAATCTCCTACACAATTGGTCTGATTATTCTCTAGTACTATTTGATAACCTCAGACATTTCTACAAGTGGTTTTCTCCAAGTAGTCTTATCTATTTATTTATTGATTGATTGGCATTTGTTAACTGGGTTAGTCCAACTGGGCCAGCAGCCCATTTTCAGTGGAGACCCAAGGAGAAACGCTCCAGTTACATACAGGTTACAGCAAATAAAATTCCCCACTTCAAAATAGTACAATTAAAACTAAAGAACATCAAGAAAAATATTGTAAGGTACATACATATAATAACCAAGTAGCTATGTACAATATATACAAAATACATCAAGTAGGGCGATCTGTGAGAGGTCTGGTGGACTAAGATGATGGAGAGAGACTAGTTCATATACATACTGACACATGTTTAGATACTGTAAGAGTGGAGTGTGATGGAGTTAGGTGAGGTCCTGACAGTGGCAGGTCTTGGTGTTAAGTAGATGAAGTTTGAGTTCTTTTTTTAAAGAGTAATGGGTGGGTAATGGAACAAAAGTGTGTAGGGAGTTTATTCCATGCTTGGGCCACAGTGTATTTATATAGTAATTTGCCTATATTTTTCTTTGGTTGATAAATGCCTAGGAGTTGCTGGTTTGAGGTTTGGAGGGTCCGAGAGGGGGTATAGGTGGATATCAGGGTGGAGAGAGCTGGGCAGGATGAGGATTTACATGAAATATGGGTTTATATGGAAATCTTGTAAGAAAACTAGCATGAAGAAATTGGAAAGAGCACAGTGGAAATATACCAAGGGAATCCATGCATGTGAAAGTTTGTTATTATGAAAGATTAAAATGTCTCAACTTGTACAGTGTCTCATATAGTATTTCAGAGAAGATGTTATTAGGGTAACAGCAAATATATTCCACAGGAGATGCAGCGTTCCTAGTAAATGTATAAAAAGCAGCAAATCAGTCAAAATAGGAACGCTTCAGCTGGCGTTTTTTATATAAAAGACTCCCAACGACAAGTTTCAGCCAAAAGGAAAAGGAAAAGGATCCAACGACTCAAAATGGATAAAGCAGGAACGTTCTTTATTCAGTTAGCGCTTTCACCCAACAAGGGCTTCCTCAGACTGTACAAAAATGTTTAGCAAGCACAGTCCATATATAGTAAGAGCAATAAACCAATAAACTAATAAAACAATCAATTAATCAATTTTAAAAACATTTTGCTTATGTAGTGTGAGATATTGAATATAAAAAATTTCTGATATTAATTAATTTACATATATAGAAAATATATATATATGCACTTGGTAATGAATATATAAAAAACTGTCAGATTATACTTATTAAATTTTTCAGTTTCCACCACAAACACATGTCATTCATAATTAGTCCACAAGATGGTACTATAATACATAGTATGTGTTTGATGTATAAATTCATATATATCTCTAAATGTAATGCAAACTATTGAATATACAAATCCAGGATATAAATTAATCTGCATTAATAAAATCATGTATATATGTAAACTTGAAATTAAAATATATATATATAAGCATTTAAAACTATTAAACTTTGTACATTAAATGTTTCAGTTTTCAACAGATACTTGTAGTTCATAGTTTCTCCACATGATGGTACTATAACACATAATATATCTATGATGTTATGACAGTAATAGGATATTATAAATTCATGTAGTTATCTCAAAACCTGACCATTATAAAATTTATGTGTATATACCAATTAACAATTTTTACCATCTACAAAATTATATTATAAAAAATGTTTTTACAAGTATAAAACTTTTACATAAAGACTACTCCAGATATGCTCAGAACTAGTTCAAAATGATGTGAAGATTACTGATCCTACAGACTGTATAAATCCTAATGCTTCATCCCCCTTCCTAGTCTCCTTTTCTTTAAAAATGGATGCAGGCTGACTTTATCATTAAGACATACACACAAATTCAGTTTTTTTGTGCAACAGACTGTTGGTTTTACCCCTAGGGGTGGAGGTTTAGAAACCCTTACTTTGGAAATGGAGACTAAATGGATTATCAGGTGTAAGGCTGACTATCCCCCTGGTCTTAATGATAAAGTCATACTATGTATTATAGTACCATCTTGTGGACTAATTATGAATGACATGTGTTTGTGGTGGAAACTGAAAAATTTAATATGTATAATCTGACAGTTTTTTATATATTCATTATCAAGTGCATATAGATATATATATATATATATATATATATATATATATATATATTTTCTATATATGTAAATTAATTATCAGAAATTTTTTATATTCAATATCTCACACTACATAAGCAAAATGTTTTTAAAATTGATTAATTGATTGTTTTATTAGTTTATTGGTTTATTGCTCTTACTATATATGGACTGTGCTTGCTAAACATTTTTGTACAGTCTGAGGAAGCCCTTGTTGGGTGAAAGCGCCAACTGAATAAAGAACGTTCCTGCTTTATCCATTTTGAGTCGTTGGATCCTTTTCCTTTTGGCGGAAACTTGTCGTTGGGAGTCTTTTATATAAAAAACGCCAGCTGAAGCGTTCCTATTTTGACTGATTTGCTGTTATTAGGGTAAGACTTTGTTGGATTTACAAATGTATTTAAGGAAACTAAACCTTAAACTTATTTTTGATGGTAATAATATCCCTACTGATGATTTGCGTATTTTAAACACATTCAACCCACTCCTGCATCCAGTATTGCAAATTTTTGAAATGGTATGTGAATTACATATCAGAAAATTGTTAAAACAAAATAATAGGTATTGTGAATTGAACTTAAATAAGCATGAAGTTGATTTATTGCATTTTTTTAAAACAGAATGTTAGAATCATGAAACTGGATAAGGGAGGGTGGGCTTGTTATCATGGATGTGCATGAATACAATAATAAAATACTTGAAATTTTAAATAGTGACACCTATGAACTTGTTTCAAAGAATCAGTTGAATGGAGCATATAGAAGCACTGGTACGTAAATCAGGGACATGTTTATTATAGATGTATAGACCTAGATAATTTCAACTATTATAACATGACCTCCCACTCACACCAACTACAATTGGGGTCGCAAAAATCCATAAAAATATTGATAAACCTCTGATGCATCCCATAATGGTTGGGCGCAATTCAATAACAAAAGCCTGTGCTAAATACCTAGACAGCAAATTGAAAATTCTTTTAACAAACTAAACACAAAGTTGTAGGGATTCTTGACATTGTTTTAGAGTTGATTAACAAAGTTGAATATGACTACAAAGATGTTTTTATTATGATAAATGTGAAGGATCTCTATACAGTCATACTACAGGATATATGAATTGCACGTGTTACTGAATTCTTGTTCCAGAAAGGGGTCCCCAAGATGAGATTAATCTCTGTGAGGAGCTATTTCACCTGGTTTTGGATAACAATTACATTTTATTTGATGGAAAATATTATTTACAGAATACTGGGGTAGCCATGGGATCACCTTGCGGCTCTATTTTTGCAAACCTAGTCATGGCTCATTGGGAGAGCAAGCTTTTATTTGAGAAGTATGTGAAAGCATCCTCCTGGCTTTATGTCCACTACCTGGATGATCTCTTTATCCTCTGGAAGGGGAAAGTTGAGAATATTGAGTCCTTTATGAAATACATCAGTTCTACAACTAACATTTAAATTTTACAAATGATAGCCTGTCTGGCTGTATTGTTGGAGAAAGACATTAGTTCCAACAGATATACATCCAGTATTTTACAGGAAAAAGACCTACTCTAACACCTTTCTTCATTATACCAGATCACATCCCCACCATCAGAAAAGGTCAGTAGTGAGGAGGCAGCAATGATGGTTACGTTAGACTAAGTTTGATGAAGAGTGCAATAACTTGGTGGGAATGTTTGTCAGGAGATAATATCCAAAACGTCTTCTTCAGGAATTAACAAGAGAATTATACCGTAAAAGAACAGCAGGACATTTCAGAGCTCTTTTAAATACTTTACTTGTAGTGCTTACATCTTGTTCACAATCGTCTAAGCTGGATGGAGCACAATATACCTTTAGCCCAACCACTACTTTTATTACAGGTTTTAGCAGGGATTCTAAAACACAAGTGGATTTTAAACAAAAACTTATGTTGTGTGTGATGATGACATTCTAGTTAAAAATAAATTAGGTGATAAGACCCAATATAGTATACTGTAGGGGCTTTAATTTTAAAACTATTTCCTGGAGAATTTGACAAGCAACAATACCAGCAATATACATCATTACAGTCTCATCCTAACTATGAAAAAATGTGGGCATTGTCCATAATGTAAATATATTTTTACTGGTGACTCTCTTGACATTTGTGGTAAAGAGTATCGGGTAAAGGGCAGATACAATTGTAAGTCTAAAGGAGTTGTATATGTAAGATTATGCCAGTCCTGCCCATGTTTTTATATAGGCAAAATGGAACATAGATTACAGGACTAGATTTATGAACACGAATGTAATATAAAAAGAATGTATCTGAATAATGCATTAGCAAAATATGTTCACATGTACCCTAACCACCATTTCAAATACTTGGTTATAGACAAGGTCAATATCAGTATGGGGGGGGGGTCCATGGACACTGGTTTTAGAAGGAAAATAATTATTTTGGAAACTAGTTTTAAATGCTTGCAACTGGCCAGGCTTGAATGATTATTGTTCGATCAGTTGTATTTTAAAGCATAAAGATTTAGGTTCATAGGTTCATACTAGGCTATCTGCCCTGGGGCAATTATAAGCCTAGCCCGATTCTGTATGGCTTACGCCACCCCTTGATTTGAGTATACTGTGCCCTTTTTAAGGTTTAGTTTACTGTGCCTCTGTCTAATAGTGACACGTGAGTAATCCCTGGGACAAACTACGATCCCCCATCCACTTATCGAGATTCCTCTTGAAGAGATTCAGTGAGGTGCTCTGCCTCACATGAACTGGAATTCTATTCCAGAGCGAAGGGAGCCTCTGGGTTATGAACCTGTCCCTCCAGCAAGTTCTTTTTATTTCTGTGCTGAGGTTCAAGTCCCTCGAGCGTGTGGCTCTAAGGGATTTAGATTTACTGAGGTGGAGCATGTCCATTAATTCTGGATTTGACATAGCTTTGTATGTCAGGCATAGATCGCCTCAAAGTAGGCGGTATGCAACTGAGTAGAGCTAACTGAGTAGAGCTGGAGTTTTTTTAACCGAGCAGCATATGGCATCTGTTTGAGACCCTTGATCCTCTTGGTGAGATACTTTTGGGGTCTTTCTAATTGCTGCAGGTGTCGGGTAAGGTACATCCCAAAAGGGGCATTGTATTCTATGATGGGCCTGATGAGGGATGAATAAAGGGGCATGATTACCTCTCTTGATCTAGATGTGAAACCCTTCGTGATGAGGTGGGCTATGTAGAAGGTCTTTCTAACCACTTTGGCAATGTGGTTTTCAAAGGAGAGATTGCTATCAACTTGGGTCCCCAGGTCCCTAATAACTTTCTTTGTACTTAATGGGTTTCCGCCTATGTGGTAATTTGTGGGCACATTGTTTTTGCCAAAGGGTATGACTATACATTATTTGGCATTTAGCTTTAAACCATGGCACTGGCACCAGTTATCTGTCTCTGTGAGACCTTTTTGAAGGATGTTTGTGTCAGCTGGAGAGTTGATTATGGCGCCCAGTTTGCAGTCGTCTGCGAACTTAGTGAGCCATAGTCCACCCACGTTTGCCTGTACCTCGGAAAAGTATATACCGAACAAGAGTGGTCCCAGGACAGAACCCTGTGGGATGCCACTTGTGACCGGTTTCGAGTCTGACATGGCTCCAGCAACTCTCACTCTGTGGGTTCTGTCTTTGAGCCAGTTTGCGACCCATCTTGTGACATAGGGGTTTATATTTAAGCTGGATAGCTTATCTATGATGCCCGAGTGGGGTATTGTGTCAAATGCCTTTGCAAGGTCCAGATAGGCTGTGTGGACTACCTTCCCTTCATCTATGGCTTTGGTGACTGTTTCAAAGAAGTTAACCAGGTTCAAAAGGCAGGATCTGCCCTTGACAAAGCCAAACTGGGTAGGATCTAGTGTCTGTAGGTCCCCAATGTCTTTGTTTATGAGCTCCATGATGATCCTCTCCATAGCCTTGCAGACTAAGCTAGTCAGGCTTATGGCGATAGTTTCCAGGGTCCGTAGAGGCTCCACCTTTGTGGAGTGGGACCACTGTTGCTGTACGCCATTCTGTGGGCACATATCCTGTAGTGAGGCTGAGATTGTATAGCTGTTTTATTTGAGGGATTAGTTCCTCTTGGAGTTCATGTAGGATGCAACCTGGGATGCCATCTGGTCCCATGGAAGCAGTGTTTTTGCTTTGGAGAGGGCAGCCTTCACCTGAGCATCTGAGATGTTTGGGAGGCAGCCCTCTGCCAGGATAGATACTTGCTCTTTTGGGGGAGGGGTGGAGATGTTTGCACTGAACCTGTCTGCCAGGATATTGGTGATGTCTGTGGGTTCAGTGTATTTTTTGTCATTTAGAATCAACTCAGAACAAGTCTGGGAGTTGCATCCCAGGTTTCTAACATAACTGAAAAAGCCTTATGATTGTCTTTGGTGTCCTGTGCAATTTTTCTCTCGAAGCTGGCCTTGGAGGATTTTATGAAGGATCGTAATTTTTTGCTAGTACTGATCAGAGATGCCTTCCCTATTAGGGATTTTGCACTATCATGTAGTAGCTTCCTCCTTCTGTTGTACAGTTTATTTATGGCAGGGGTCCACCAGACCGGACGCCTGCCTTTGGATGATTGGGTCTTGGTTTTGTTTGGGATAGCATGATCCATGCATTCCTGGAGATGTCCGTAGAATGCATTTATATAGGATTCTGCAGTTTGGGCTGTAGTTTCCACTGGCCCTGGGGCCTTGAAGGATTCCACTTTGGTTTTGAGAAGTGAGAAGTTCGATTTGAGAAGTTTTTCACTCTGGTTTTCTGGGCTGGGGGTGGGGTCGGGATGTGGACATCCAGTGAAATTAATTTATGGTCTGATCTTACCAATGAGGGATATACTTCTGGTGTGGAGCATAGAGTCCCCATGTTGGTAATGATCAGGTCTAGTATGTTGTCCCCTCTTGTGGGAGTGGTGACTAGTTGTTCCATAGCATTTGAGTTTAGAATTTCCAGGAATCTTTGGGCTAAGGTGCTGGGGCTTGAGTAGTGCTCCCAGTCAATGTTTGGGTAGTTGAAGTCGCCCAATATAATGGTGTTCGGAGAGATCTTCATGTTCTCCAATGTTTTCAGGAAAGCAGAGTGGGATTCCTGATTTTGAGAGGGTGGTCTGTAGGATGCTATAAACTGAAAAGCAGTCTTGCCCACTGTTAGTTGCACATGGATGGTCTCCGATACTTCGTGCAATGCCACTAACCTGGAGGTGTGGATATCCTTGATAAATATGGAAACTCCCCCTTCCTTATTTCCATTTGGGTATGTTTACATGTCAATATGCTGAAGGAGAATTTGTATTTTTAACAATTTTATTTTTACTCTTTCGCTTGTGTTATTTTAATATATATGTTTAATATATATTTTTAATATGTTTATTTATTCAGTGCATTTTAAAGTTTTTAGCGAAAGAATAATCTCACACCTTTAGATTACTCTGTTTATGCACTTTAAATAGCACTTTTTACAGCACTTTGACACTTTAAGACATGTAAATGGAGGGTTTCATAACATCATCCTTAGATCAGATGATAATTTTGGGCCTTAATTAAAAACCTGCCTTTTGTTTTTTTTTTTTTTAAACTTATCTGAGGTAGGGTTACCACCTGTCCCTTTTTGTGCAGGAAAGTGCCTATCTGGGCAGTTGTGTCCTGAGAAAAAATATAAAAATGGCAAAAGTCGTGAGATTTTTAGACAAAAAAAAATTCCTAAGTTTTCTAAAATAGTTGGCTAAAACAATTATTTTGTATCTGAAACACTAAATGTTATATAAAACAGCTTAAGCAACTCAAATGCTACAAAAATAAGGTTTTAATTTGCCAAAAAAGTGAAATTATATCTTTTGCACTGTTCGTGGGTATGTTTTGTCCTGCAAAATCTGACATTTCTACAAAAAGCATCCCACTTGGGCATTTGAAAAGGTGGCAGCCTTAATCTGAAGAAGTTCATAGGTTCATAGGTGTGTACTAGGCTAATGGCCTTAGAGCTTTTACAAGCCTAGCCCAAAGGATTACCCTGTAATAACCACGAATATAGAATAGACCTTCAAACATTATTCCTGGCTGTCGCTGAGTTTATCCTGTGGAATTTTAGTTCCATAGGATTACCCTGGCATTGTGCCAACTAACCTTAGTTCCCAGTGCTTCTGTTGAGTAGAGCCACTGGAGTGATCCCTGGGATGAATTTTCTATTTCCCATCCACTCATCAAGATTTCTCTTGAAGAGGGCCAGTAAGGTGCTCTGCTTGACATGTATGGGAAGTCTACTCCACAGCATGGGCAGTGCTCATTTGTGGATAATAAAAGTTTTTAAAAGAACCTTGCAGCTTCTCCTTCTGGCAGCTAACCTAGCTTCTATCTTACAAGTTAGCTTTTTGTCTCTGCAGCTTTGGATTATCTACCCATATATACATGTCTTTAAATTAATACATGGGTTCAATCAGTGTATGCCATTTTAATATATCCACCCATCAATCTATGCCTCGCAAATCTCGTATGCTTAGTTTCTGATGTACTTAGCATATTAGTATGGCCAAACTGCCACTTTAGTCAAGTTCTTTTGCAGATTTGCCCCATCTGCAACAGATGTAACCAGGTTTACTTATTTTAAGTAGTCTGTATACAGACTTTTAGGACACTTCAGATTAAAAAGATAGACTTTTAAGCTATAACCTAAACAAATATGCATGTAGGGCACAGCCCTGTGGGACACCCTGATTGTAACCTAGAATTTGAGGTAAGATACTAGCCGTGTCCTATTTGTATGCCATGCAGCTATCCATCTTACCAAGAGTACATGAATACCTAGTTCTAAATTGATCAGTATTTTGTAGATGGCCCCATCAATGGCCTAAACAAAGCTTATATCAAAGAACAATTTTTCATTTGTAGCCATCATTATAAATCATCATATTACAGGTAGCTATAGATCAATTCTCAACATATGCATAATAAAGTATGGTTTCCAAATCCCAGCCTTATCCAAAGTAAGATTTCCATTATTATTCCAGCACAAGAATGTAAACCTTCGGATCTATAAGACTCTGTGATTGACCATTTCTCCTTTTCTTTAAAGGTGGGTGTGACAAGTACACGTCTCCAATGCTGAGGAAATCTCCCCATACACAAATAACTTGGTGAATAACGAATATAAACAGTACTGTAAGTTTATGCTGGTGTTCTCAGGTGATTATTAATTCTGTCTCCTCCCTGTACTTTGTTTGGATCCAGAGTGTGCAGTTTTTTTAATACAATCTGACAGTTTCAGTATCTATATGGATGTCACCAGTACCATTTCCTCCTCTTTGTTTAGCCAAACTGGTTTGCATAACATTTTGTACGTATATCTAAAATCAGTTGTATTTGGGAACAAATTTTAGAAATCTACACGCAGTTTATTGATTTGTATGTCTATACTCCAAACCACATCTTGTATATCTATAAAATGGTCTACTATAATGCTCAATATCTTTATACAAATTTCATTCAAAAATTTCCTGATCTTAACTCATACTGTCTATCCAGTTTATTTCAGTTTTTAAAGCTGTAGCTTAAGCTCATTTCCATTTCTTATACTTTTTCTCTCCCATCTTAGTTAGGTAGATTATTTTTGTGGGAAAATAACCTCCTGACGCCATGTGACTAGAGCCTGATGTTCATGTTTTATTCAATTTCTCTTTCAAAACTGCCACATTCCTTCTTCACTCCTTCCACTGAATCCATCACTCAAGTTAGTTTTACATGATGACTGCAATGCTTCCATACAGTCTGTTATTAATTTACTGTACACTGGTTTAGATATCAGTTTGGCTGAATTATATAGCAGTATTTTAACATTTATATCTCCCATAATCACTGCACATCAGATGTGGTAACGCTTGGATATAAAGTAACAGTGATCTCCTTAGGAGCATAAACAATGTTCATCATATTTATCACTGCTGCAATACCTTTAGCTCTATAAGTTATATTCTACCAAGGATATAACAGCTGGCCAGCTTCCAATGCTTCAGAGTACCTTTCATGCACCCAAACCATTAGTCAGCTTGAGCTGAGCTGACTAAAACTACAGTTTTGGATGCCAAGCCCTTCAGAACTTTCCTGCAGTAGAAGTGTATGCTTTTCTATCAGCTTTCAAGGATCAATGGTCAGCTTGTGCTATTCTTTTGCTGGGCAGATAAGTTCCTTTTTAGGGAAAACCTTACATGTTATAAAATTGTTGTTTTATTGTACTGTCCCATTTAGGAAAGTCATCTTTTTTTAGCTAGGAGTGTATGCTTTAATGGACTGTCAGTGCTATTTTTTTTTCTTGTCAGTTTAAAAGTTTAAAAAGTAACTGAAAACCTTTTTTTCTCTTGCAAAACTGGTTATTTTACTTTGTGGGGCTGGCAATATGTCTTAAAATGCCCTTTACTGGATTTTCATGTGAAAAAAAGTGACTTTTAAAGATTTTGTTTTTTTACCGGCTTTTGACGCTTGTTTTCCCCTGGGAAATGGGAATTGTTTTTTAGCGTGCTCATGGAATGACCCACATATCCCACAGTCAGTTGTTCTTCCAGCCACAAGAAAAAGTTAAGCAACAGCGTTTGTCATCAAGGCATGCTAGCAATTTGCCTCAGTCACAGGAAAGTGACTTTTCTGTGGCTATAGCTTGTTCCTCAGACCACTCATCTATTTCCCTGGATCCATCTGGAGTAGCACCTAGAGCCACTATGTACTGAGGTTTAGCCATGTCCTTTGCAGCTGTTGGGGGTCCCCACAGTAGGCAAGGGAGAGATGCTCTTTTAGGTCTTTTGAGAGGAACATGGAATTCTTCCCTCTTTAGTCAGAATGCTGTTTCCATCCCTGGGGAAACTGATGCACCCAATAAGACTGTTGGCCCCATCTTCTTGCCAAAAATAAGCAGAAAACTAAACATACATCTACTTCCCAAATTTCCTTAGACAAGAGAAGGTTACTGGGTCTGGCTCAGGGTTTAATTCAGGCTATTGAACCTTCTTATAAAGTGGTATCTGGTACAAAAAAAAGAATACTTTTTTTTCCAGAAGAGATTCAAGATTCTGAATCTGAACAAGAAGATGAAGGGACAGATACAAGTCTTTCTCCACAGTTTTCAGATACAGAATCAGAGGAGAGCTCAGTTTCAGATTCTCCTTGTGGGGTTTCTCTTTTGCAGACTATTTCCAGAATGTACCAGTGTTTTCTGTGGGAGAAGACAAAAGTTTTTCAGTCCCTCAGAAAATACAACATGCTGTTACAGAAGGAATTTCCAGAACCTTCACTCATTCCCCCAGTTCTATAAGCCTTGGAAGATGCGTGCATCACTGCCTGCAATTTCCTTTTAATCAGCCTGCTTCCCCTAAAAAGGTGGATAAAATGTATAAGCTTCCTACATTTTTTAAGTTTTTATACACTTTTCCCAAACCTGATCCAACAGCTATAGCTTTAGTTAGGCGTCAACTCATATCCTACTCTTTCTAAAAATGATGGGAAGCGATTAATAAGTATGGAGGAAAAAAGTGCATCCTTCTGCAACTTTAATTTTCAGAATTTTGAATTGTCAGGCTCATGTGTTTAAGTTTATTCCGACAAACTGTGGATGTTTGTGGAACATTTAGTTTGCAGTTTCTTCTTGTGAGGAAAAATCTATTTTAAATAATTTAGTTTTTTTCATTGCTCAAGTCACTACTCATTGTTAACGGTGCATGAATGACCCAGTGGATACTTTCTCCTGGGCTATGGCCTATGGTATTATTTTGAGGACGATGCCTATCTGCATTCTCAAAACCTACCAGAAGATGTGAAAAATGAGATTTTGAATTTTCATTTGTATAGAGACTTAGTTTTGAGCTCCCCTGTTGCAGGGGTTATCAAAAAGTGCAAGGAAAGCGGTAAGTTGATGCAGGGAATTTATAAAAATTTTCGGCTCTACTTTTACAAATTTTCTAATGGATTGTTTAACCCTCATCCAGTTTTAGCAAATAACAAAATAAGTAGTCTCAAAAAATGCTGGTAAACAGATTTTTAAGAAATGGATGGGGAGGGGTCACCAAAAATAATTCAGGACTACCCTCCAAAACCAAGGACAGTCCACCAAGTCAGTATGACTTTTTAAGGGACCTTGCCCCCCTCTCTGACCCTGCCCACCCCTTTTCCCTTCCAGTAAGTCTGACTCTCCACTTCTCTGTTTGACAACAGATAGTTTTAGAGAATGAGCTCTGAAGAAAAGTTCATCAAGGTTATAAGTGGTTGAAATCCCTCCTTTTCAGCTGGTAATTCCTCATCCAACAAACCAGAGTCTTATTTCCCCTTGTATTTTTACACATGCTGTCCTTGGGAGTGACAGGACTAGTTCCTACTTCCCAGGTTAGGAAAAGGTTTTTAATGATGTTTTTAGTGCCAAAGAAAAAAAAAGTTCTTGGAGACCAGTTATGGATGATTTCTTTCCAAAACCTGTTTGTGACAGTGCCCAAGTTCAAAATGACACCACTTCACAACCTGTCACTACTACTTCCTTATTCAAGTTTCCTGGTAACACTAGATTTAAAAAGATGTTTATTATCACATCCCTATTCATCCAGACTTCAGGTGTTTAAGGTTTTGTGTCTCTTGATCACATTACAAGATCTCTGCCTTACCCCTTGGTGTATCCACTGCACCAAAACTGTTTACAAAGTGTCTAGCTCCAGTTCTAGCTCATTGCAGGCTACAAGGTATCCACATTTTCTATATTTAGACAACTTATCTTTGCAGAGTCTTTTTCAAAATGTCAGGAATCACTCAGTTGGGCGAGGGATCTCTTATTCAAACTGGCATTCCAAGAGTACATTCAAAATTATTTTTTGACTCCCTCTAACAGGATTGTGTTCCTGGTGGTGTAATCTAGATACCTCAGTTCAAACAGTTTTTCTTCCACAGGAAAAAAAATAAATCTACATCAATTTCTAAGTTCTTTCATTCATTCTTTGGTCACTACAATGGAATACCTCAGGATTTTGAGTTTCGTAGCATCTAGGATTCTCATGATATCTCTGGCAAGACCTCACATGAGAAAGATACAATGAAAACTGAAGTCGTTTTGGTCCCAGTGCAAACACCCTTTTTATCTTCAAATCCCAGTGCTGGGGTTGTCAAAAGGGGAGATCATTTGCTGGAGACAGCAAATTTCCCTAACTCAGGTCTCACCTTTCCTTCCTGTTCCAAAGCATTTGGTCACCATGGACACCTCAGGCTTTGTTCAGGGAGCAGTTTCAGGAAGGATAAAAGTGCAAGGTTTGGGGACAACAAGGACAGATGCAAGCACATAAATATAAAAGAGATGCTTGCACCGATCAAGACACTCAACTCTCTGAATCATCTTTGGTACCTAGGATATATTCAAGTTGTTACAAACAATCACACAGTCATGTGGTACATCAAGGAGCAAGAGGGAACCAGGTCACACCCCCTTTGTAGATCTTGGGATATAGATTCACTCTACAGGAAGTCTGCATTCTGTCAGAGCAAAACTGTGTGAAAGACCGGCTGAGCATGATAAGTGCAGACCCTGTCAAATGGAAACTAGATCAGTGGTCTTCCAAGATATGACCCATCTGTGAGGAGTTCCTCAAACAGACATATGTGCCTCCTCTCTGAAAAATAAGCTGGCAAGATTCTGCTTCAGAACTCAATTTAACAGGCCATGAAAGACAGATGCCTTTTTCTTTCCTTGGACAGGAATGTTCCTGTATGCTTTTCCACTCTTTCCACTGATATAAAGGATACTTCTGAAGATTTGGAAGAGATACTCTGAAATCATTGTGGTGACTCCCTTCTGGCCTAGGCAACAACAGTTCTCCCTTCCTCTGGAAATGGCCAGAGGCAATTAATGCAAGCTTCCTCACAGAACAGATCTATTCACATAGGACTAAGGAACTGTTTGATACGCCCTCCGTCCCCTAATCAATTCCAACTGACTGTCTGGATATTAGCGTCTTAATTCCCTTTAGGCACCTGTTTACCGAGGTTGTTACAGCAGGAACTAAAAATCATATATTAGAAAATAGGAAAGCTTTTTAGTGTGCATCAACAACATAGCCAGCACCCATTCAGAGCTAGCATTTCTCTGTTTTGTTATCCTGTGGCTATTGTTACTTCTTCATCTAGGTTCATTTACTTGTCATTTATGCATGTGTGCCCATGGATTCTTCTCTTTGAATGCATTCTCATGTCAAAATATTTTTGAAAGGGGTTTCCATAAGAGGCCTCTGAGGAAAACTGGTAGCCCCTCCTTGGGATCTTATGTTAGAGAAGCTAACACTTGCTCCATTTGAATCAGGCGGTCTGGCTTAACATAGAAAACTGTTTTACTGATTGCTCTGACTGCTGTAAGATGAGTATCTGAATTGCAAACTCTTACGGTGAGTTAACTTTATTGCATTTCCCAGATTGACATGATTTCGTTGAGAAGCAATCCTGTTATGCTTAAAGTGGTGTCAGACTTTAGTTTACGCCAAACTATCCATCTCGCAGTTTTCTTTTCTCAACCTAAAAATGACGGACAAAAAATGATACTCCAAATGTTGAATGCCCACATGATGACTCAGATACTGTCTTGACAGCACTAAATCTTTCAGATCTTCAGATCAATTGTTCATTTCGTGTGAAGGTAAAAACAGGGAACAACTTGTTTCAAAGCAGACTATTTGCAAATGGTTGTCTCAGGCTATTACCTTTTGTTACACCACAAGAAAACTATTACAGGCAGGGTTAAGGTCCACTCTACCTGCCCTTGACTGCATCCATGCTTTTTAAAAAACAGAAGTATTCTAGAGGTATTCTAGGAGCACAACTTGGTCCTCCATACATATGTTTAGAAGCCATTGCAAGCATGATTCCTTCTTTAGGTCTAGCTCATATTTTGCTAGGAGCATTTTCCAGGGGCTTTTTGATCCTTCCCCTTCCATCTCACAAATATAGTAAAGCTAGTGCAATCTGCCACATAGCCAGGACTACTGCAGCGGTGATCAATATGATGAGCACAGTACAGTTGTCTAAGGAAATTCACCATAACGATAGATGTTCAAATGATTACTGCTGCAGTAGCCACTCCCTTCCCTCCATTCCCCTTGTTTTTTTTTTTTTTTTGGTGTTTTATTTATGTTATGATGTGAATATTTTTTTGCTGATCCTAGCATTGTTCCTTCAGAGCTCAACCTCCCTCTGTCTATTGGCATAAAAGCTCTGAAGGTCTTGGAGCGCAAACCTGTCTTTCTAGTCTGCTTAGCTTGAGCTAATGACTTGGGCATGTGGAATTTACTCAAAGTTTGGAAGTTGGCTTGCTGTTATATTACTGGCAGGATATACACCATATAGCTTAGGCTACTGTGGCAGTAATCATTTGAACATCTACTGTTGTGGCAAGTTAACTTGTACAACTGTACTTTCAGCATGTTCTATTCCCAAATAGATTTTCTTACTATCTGCAGCAACTGTTCTTCATGAATATATGGTGTAAATGTTCATACTAATGTTGTAGAATCAATATAATTCTGATATATTTCTGATAAATTTAAGTCCCCAGTTAGTATTATTTTTTTCATCCTATGTTTCATGCAAGAAATGTAAATTCCTCTAGGTCATCAGCACTTGAGTTTGGTGGTCTATACATGGAAACACTTGCAATCATTTCCAGGGTTGTAGTTACTGTCACAGTTAGTCAATATATAGCCCATCCATCTACAACACCTTTTTCCCATTTTAATCCATGGGGTCGGGGTGTTATTTCAACAGTAACAATCTAGTGCCAAGGTTTACACCTCTTGGTGGCTAGCATTGCCACGGTAGTTTTTCCACACTACACACACACACACACACACACACACACACACACACACACACACACACACACACACACACACACTCCTATAGCCAACTTAGAGAATGCCCAATCCACCTACTGCCAGCCTTTGGAAAATGGGAGGAAACTGGAGAACCTGGAAGAAATCCAGGACATGCAGACTCCACAGACCGCACAAAGAAGGCACCCCTCAGCAGATAGTCAAACTTGGAACCTCTTGCTGTGAGGCAACAACACTATTTGCTGTGCCATTGGGGTCAAATATGTAATGATCACAGTTCTCATAAAAACTTTTATTTCCTACCATAGCACCACTTAATTTTTTTGTAAGAATGTCTGTTATAATAACATTTATACCCTGACAGAACTAACTTCAAGTCATTGTTATTTAACCATGTTTCACAATAACAACAATCTTATATGAATGCAGCAAATTTTCCAGTAAAAGAACTTTATTGCTAATGCTCATGGTATTAAAATCAGTACAGATGAGTCTATGACAGATGTTTGAGGAATCAAAACTTCAAATGCCTATCTTACAAGTAAAACAGTTTGAATTATAAATATTTCAATGCACTCCACTTCAAATCACAAAGATTCAAAATCTTTTTTTTTTTTTTTTTTTTTTTGCAGGAAGCAAGCCCCCCGGAACACTCCATGAGAGGGCTGGCACCCACCCCCCCCAACATCCCCTGCTAATTTTATATATCAGCTGCAAGACTGCACTAGAGCGGAGAAAATGTGAATTCCCTGATCTCCACTGTACAGCAATCTTGTACTCAAAAAGCTGGTACATGCGATCCAGCTGATTTTTGATCAGCTGTACTGGCTTTTTTCCCCTTTGGAATATTACCGTTTTGATGGGTTGTAGGGAACATGCACAAATAATTCAAATTTTGCACCCTATGAATTATTATATTTCTTACCTGGAAGCAATCCAGTCTTGGGTTAGTCAAATATTGCAGTATATCTGCTGCAAAAAGTCTTGTACCTTTTCTTCACAAATGGACTACTCTTCTTTCTACATGTAATTTATGAAAAATATGCTTTAACATTTGTACAAGCTATGTTATCTAAGAGAGCTGTAAATTCCCTAACAGTCAACGAGTCCTTGAAAGTGATGTCGTTTGAACCAACATGAATAAAAACAGCTTCATACTTCTTTACATTCTGGTGTTCTAAGGTCCTACTCACAACATGCAGTTTTGTTGCTGGCATGCATAATGTTATTCAGTGCACATTATTCTCTCTGCAAATTTTAAGTATTAGTTCCTCTAATGAATACATCTCATAGGTAGGTAGGTACTAGGCTATTGGCCCTGGGGCCTATATAAGCCTAGCCAAAAGTGTACCCTGACGTTCGCCACCCAAGAAAATTATTTTCCTGTGCCCCTGTCAAGCAGAGCCACAGGAGTGATCCCCGGGGTGAATTTCCTATTCCCCATCCAATCATCAAGATTTTTCTTGAAGAGTGCTAATGAGGAGCTTTGTTTGATATAGACAGGTAGTTTGTTCCAGAGTATGGGAAGTCTCTGGGACAGGAATCTATCCCTCCAGCATGTTCTGTTTATTGTAGTAACAAGGTTTAGGTCCTTAGAGCATGTAGCTCAGAGGGATTGAGATTTCTTTAAATGGAGCATGTCCAACTGCTCTGGGTTTGACATAACTTTGTATGTTAGGCAGTGATCGTCTCTGAGTAGGTGATATGCGACGGAGTAAAGCTGGAGTTTTTTGAGACTGTCTGCATAGAGCATCTGTTTGAGACCGGTAATCCTCTTTGTGAGGTATTTCTATGGCCTTTCTAGTTGTAGATGTCTTGTGAGGTACATATCAAATGGGCACTGTACTCTATAATGGGTTTAATGAGTGACGAGTAGAGGGGAACAATGACCTCTTTTTTCCTGGATGAGAAACCTTTTGTGATGAGGTGTGCCACGTAGAAGGATTTCCTGACTACTGTGGTGATGTGATTATCTAAGGAGAGACTACTGTCCACCTGTGTCCCAAGGTCTCTTTATCACACTTTCGGTGTTAAGTAGACTACCACCTATGTTGTAGTTCATGGGTACAGAGTTTTTACCAAAAGGGATGACAATGCACTTTTTGGCATTGAGCTTGAGGCCATGGCTTTGACACCAGGCATCTGTCTCAGTGAGGCCCTTTTGTAGGATGTACACATCCATTAGGAGTTTTGATTATGGCTCCTAGTTTACAGTCATCTGTGAACTTCATTAGCCAAAAACATTCTGTGTTAACCTGTACTTCTGAGAAGAAGATGCCAAACAGGAGAGGACCCAGGACTGAACCCTGTGGTACTCCACTTGTCACTGGTCTGAAGTCAGATTTAGAGTCTACTTTCACAGTGTGGGTTCCGTCAATGAGCCAGCTGGCAACCATTCTTGTGACATAGGGATTTATACCTAGTTTAGTGAGTTTATCTATAATTCCAGAGTTGGGAATTGTGTCAAAAGCCTTGGCAAGATCTAGATAGGCTGTGTGAACCAAGTTACCCTCATCTACAGCTTTGGTGACTACTTCAGAGAAGTCTATCAGGTTTACGAGACATGATCTGCCTTTTACAAAGCTGAACTGGGTGGGGTCCAGAGTCTGAGATTACCAATGACATTGTTTACAAGTTCTATGAGGATACATTCCATAGCCTTGCAGACCAGGCTTGTCAGGCTAATGGGGCAGTAGTTCCCGAGGTCTGTGGTGGCTCCCCCTTTGTGGACTGGGATAACCGTCGCGGTGCACCATTCAATGGGCACAAAGCCTGAGGTGAAGCTATGACGGAAAATGGCACTTAAGTGGGGTGCCAGTTCGATCTGTAGTTCATGTGGAATGCAGCCTGGGATGTTGTCAGGACCCATGGATGCTGTGTTCTTGGCTTTGGAGAGTGTGGTTTTTACCTGTGCAGCCATGATTACTGGAACTTTGCATTCTTCCAGTATAGAGATGGGCCCTTTAGGGGGTGAGAGGGGGGTACAGTTAGCACTGAACCCATCTGCCAGGATTTTGGCAATATCAGTTGGTTCTGTATATTTAGTGTCATTGTGCTGTAACTCAGAGCAGATCTGAGTGTTGCCATTGAGATTCTTGACATAGCTATAGAATGCTTTGTGGTTGTCTTTAGAATCAGTGGTGATTTTGTGTTCGTAACTAGCTTTGGAGGATTTTATGAGGGACCTCAGCTTTTTACTGAGGCTGACCTCCAATCATGAGTTTTTCCTCTTTTTTGCAACAGTTTCTTTCTTTTGTTGTAGAGTTTCTTTATAGCAGGGGGCCACCAGATTGGCTTCCTTTTTTTGGAGGATAGCATTTTGGCTCTGCTAGGGATTGCATTATCCATGCACTCGTGTAAGTGCTTATAAAGTGCATTTCTGTAGGATTCAGCAGTCATACCTCTATTGTCCATCTGCATGGGTGTTGTGAAGTTTGCCACTTCTGTCTTAAGAAGCGTGAAGCTTTGGAGAAATTTTTCACGGCGGTTTCCCTAATGGGGGGGGGTGGAGGCAGGATGTGGATGTCTAGGGTGATTATCTTGTGGCTGGATCTGTCCAATGAGGAATTGACCTCCGGTATGGAACACTGGTTGCCCATGTTGGTAATGACCATGTCTAGGATATTGCTGCCCCTGGTGGAGGTGTGGCTAAGTTGATCCAATGTGTTGGAATTTATGAATTCCAGAAAATGTTGAGCAAAAGAGTTGGTACATGAGTACTTTTCCCAGTTAATGGTGGGGTAGTTGAAATCAGCCATTATTAGGTGTTAGGTTGTACCCTAATATTTTCCAGTGTATCAAGAAATGAGGAGTGGGAATCCTGAGGCATGGTGGGGGATCTGTAGCGAGCTACAATTTGGATTGCGGTCTTGCCCAGAGTTAGTTGCACTTGTATAATCTCGGATGCATTATGCTGAGCAACTATCCTGGAGGTGTGGATATCCTTAATAAATATGGACACACCTCTGCCTTTAGTGTTTTGGTCCAGGTTAGGTGGACTCCAATCTCCAATTACTAGCGTATCTAATTTCTGTGCAGAAGTGAAGAATGTCTCATGCCTACTTTAGTAATGTCAGCTCCTTCAATTGTTACAAAATAATGATCTTCGTCACCGTTAGTCTTGTCAGTCTCATTATTTTCTCCACTTATTTCATTTATACACATGCAGTTCTCATCTGGCTGTCTTTGCACCTCCTCAACCTGAGCCACGTTGTAAACTTCAGTTTTTGTCTTCTTTTTTCTAAGTTACATTAATCCTTTCAAGTTCAGTTTAGATTTCTTCCTTTTAGCCTGCTCCTTGCTTCTTGGTTATGCCTTCTCTGCTGGAAAATGATGACATTTTATAGACTGTTTTGTGGTCGAACAATGTTATCATTCCCTGTAATCTGTGTGTTACATAAATGTAATAAAGCAGTGTCCTTTTAAGTGTATTATACTCTTTTCATTATAGACATTTTATGTTTCCTTCAACTTATTTGTTCTGACCTTCTTTTGTTTTTGTTCAAATTTTCTTCTACATGCTCCGAATCCTCAGATTGCAGAGTACCTGCATCCTGTATTCCAAAGTTGTCATTGGTAGGATCATGTTTATTAGGGTCTAAGTGATCCTTACTGGCAGATGGCACTTCCTTTCCTAAATGCGTTCTGTTTGCACTTTGCCTAATATTATTTAGCTCATCATCCAAGTTATTAGTATAAGTAACAGTTTTCTGAGCCGTACTAATTGCACAAGAGCAATAATCTTCAGTAAGTCTAGATTTACTATAAATAACAGTAAGCAAATCATTCATCTTTTGACAGAAGGAACAAAGTTCTAGTGTTATCTATGCCACCTTTATATATGCATATCATTTAGTACATGGAGCAAGATACTTAAGCTAATCTTTAATGGCATACTCCCTTAAAGAATCTATTCTTAGCTATAAACAAAATGTTAAAAGAAAAACAAACCATCCATATCACTGACAACAGCATTCAAAGAATTACAAACAAATTGTTTATCCAAGGTCAACTGTGTAAGAAAATCACACAAACAATTTGCCAAAAATATTAAATGAAGTGCACTTAACTAACCTAGTACAAAGAAAAGCTGTTAATAAAGCAGTCATTATGACCTACTGTACCAGTCACACTAAAATGCTGGAAATCACTATTGCTTGTAGTCGCAAACTCATTATAACAGCAAGAATCACAAGTAAAAAATATAAATCAAAATAAATCTTTTCCTAACAAGCAGTGACAAAAATAAATCACAAAACAACATTTTCATATAAGCTATGGCGTGTGTCTACAGACTGTATAACTTTATAGCTGATAAGGCCCCTTTGGAAGGCTGATTACAATGCATCCCTTTTTTCCAACAAACAGTGAAAATTAAAGGGAAAGACATTGTATCTTTCATAGATGTGTGTTTATGTATGTGTACAATCAGTGGTGGTGGGGCTGACATACTCACCTAGATTAATGAGAAAATCCTGCATCTTTGCTTCTTTACAATGTGCTTTAAAGACACTTAAGTAAGTAACAATAAAAAATAAGGTACTGCAACATGAAAGACATGGGGGACACTACACACAAGGGATATTATATACAGTGTGCCCTAAAGGCATTAAAAGATTCAAACCCTGTACTTTTGCATCTCACACAGGAGGGTTTTAGCCCTCTGCACCACCACTAGACACCAGGAATATTGTAAAATATATAGACCATGTGAAAAAAAAAAAAAGTGAAAAATGTGTGGTGGTGGTGGGAGGAAGATTACAAACCCTGCATACAGGAAGCAACAGCATTAATACACTATGCTAACTGATCAGTTAACGTAATAGGAATTTATTTCAAACTCTAATCACTGGCATTATTCAATGACTGCAGCAGTTACCAAGTTACAAGGAACAAAGTATTTACAAGAGGCAACAGCAGGAGCAACCTGTAAAATAAGGGACAGACAATTGACAGGAATGGGTGTATGTCTGTGTAGAGGGACGCTTCAGGACAAAACTGTGAGGAATACTAGACAACACCATGGAGAATAGTTAAATAGTTACTAGAGCAAAAGGACTAGCATCACGCTACACTTTATGAACACTAAGAAGAAGGAAACTCTAATGTCTGGCATTATTGAGAGACTGTAATGATCCATGATTTATGTGGTCTAGAGCAAAAAAAATTAAGAAACATTACAAAAAGTCTGTCATCTTGGAGGCAGGTAAAAGGTAGGTTAGTGCGTGTGTGTGTTTGAATGTGTGTGAGAGAATGAATGGGGTTGCCTGTACCAATGAGATGCATGCACCGCCAGTATTGATAACCACAGGAGAGTGCTGATTTGTACCTGTAGTAGTTAAGGGCGATTCAGAAGTATTCAAATTAGTTGATAATGAGGTCTTTTCTAATGCATCTTAATCTTCAATTCCCACATAATGTAAACAAACTCTTTTTGCCACAGGTCTTAGCACAAGAACTGGATTTTTTTCTGAATCACTGGGTTTGTGATTACTCTGTATGTTAGATTAAAAAAGTGGTCTGTACTGCTAATGTATTTTCATTGTTTTGGATTCTATAGCGTTTTTCTCCAGAGCTCTGCTAAAAAGGGGTTGTGCCTGGTCAAAGTTTTCAAGGTAAGCAAGCAACCTACCAAGCAAATAAATAAATATATCAATTCATAAATAAAGGGGCCCTTCAGTTATATGTGAAGCCAAATGTCTGAGCACTGCACTGATTTTATTTTTATTTATTATTTACCATTTGTTGACCTGGGTAGTGCACTGATCCAGGTGGATCACTGTCAGCCTCCACCTGAGAAAACAACTAGGAAGTAAGGCTAGAAAGTAGGAAGTAATTACGGTACAAAGAGGACAATTACAAGTTTAAGCACACACATTACAACTTTGTACAAGTCTGTCTAACACAGTAGGAGTCTATCTTATGCAACATTCAGCATGTAAAAATATTGTAACAACATATTAGAAGTGTATTGTAAAGTAGGAATCTTTCTAATATCAAGTACTATACAATTCTATTTACACAGTTATATGTTAATTTGGGGTATATTGACAGGATGCTAAGGTAAATGGAGGAGGACAGGTATAAAAGCAAATGTAGTGCAATAGAAGGAAGTGGGATCAGCGTGTCCGGGGAAGTGGGAATGGGGAGTCTAGGAAAAGTGGTGGAGTGTGGATTGGGGAGATGGCATGGGATGGGGTAAGGGTGTGGAAGTTGGCAAAATATAGAGAAAGGAGGGAGATGGGGGTTAATGCAGCAAGAGCATTTTAGTGTCATGTTACGAAATGCATGGACAGAGGTAGGACTGAATGTATGTAGAGGAATGGAGTTAAATATTTTATTGCCACAAGGCATTACTTAACAGCAGCTCATGTGTAAGCATTTCTTGGGCTGATTCTTTTGAACCCCATATCAACATCTCAATCTCATCCACATCAAGCAGAGGCAGAAGTATTTATCTTTGAAAACAAATTTCTGACTGCTGTACCAATTTATCCACTGGATGGATCCCATGTTATACGCACCATAATCTCATCCACAGGAAAGATAGGCAGCACTCCTAGAGGATACTGTGTGAGATTTAAGGTTTGTCATTAATTTCTCAAAATTTCTCCTGCATTGTCCTGCTCCCATTGTCAATGCAGACATTTGACTCCCTATGCTTTGCAATTGCTCCACGAATTGAGAATTCACATCTGTCCCTCTTTGTCATGCTTCAAGCAGACAAGCTTGCTTCCCTGTCCCTTCCTTCCTTCCTCCAAATGTACTCTTTTATGCAATATGTTCTTTGAAAATGTTGTTTCCTTGTACGTTCATATCCCATGTTATCTTTCAGTGGCTCTCTAACTCTGAAGGATTCCCAAATCTGTGTTTTTGCACTTTATTGCCCTTACACAAAGATGACAATTTATGACATGACATAACAGAAATAATGACGGTATTGCTTGGAGGATATTCCTCTGTTCTGCCACCATCACTCTTTCAAAGCCTACAGTGCTACAAATGTGCCTCACGTTATATACTTTGGAGATATAATAGCGGTGGGTAATTTTTACTCCCAAGGTCATCACCTCAATCCTGGCAAACTCCGCCTACAGATCAGTGAACTCCTCTCTGTGTTCTAATTCCCACTGCAATATTTGTAGATATTTCATGTTTATATTAAAATTTCCAATAAAAAAAAATCAACAAGGTGTCATGATGGTATGGCTGCTGATGAACTCTGACTCTGCAGACTACAACACCACATCTGAAATGCCCAGAAAACAAAGACAATATGTTGTAAGGAAGACCCCTTGAGCAATACAGAATCTCTGCCTTGGAAAACAAAGAGAAAATAGGGTGAATTATATTTGTATTATACTGTCATTTTTGGAAAAGCAAACAGTTGACAACCATGAGTCACTGAAGCAGATTCTTACCGTTTTGGTCATAAACTTGTGACTTGATGACCCTTCCTTCTGTGAGACTGCACTGTTTGGCTGTTCTGTTGCCTGCTCCGTCTTATCATGAATCGAGTTTTCAGACTCATCATTCCAAACAGAGGTAAGATCTGTAATAAGTCAAATAAATGTTGTTCTGGGAAGGCTGAAATTTAAATGACATATATCACATCCTAAATGTGCAGATCAAGAGGCAAAGTCTGCTTTTGGGACAGCAATTGCATAATATAAAAAGGTACTATATCAAAACTAGAGTTGCAATAAACTCATGGCAATACAAGACACACTCATACCTGCAGAAAAGATAGTAGAACTTTTTGGTTAAAGTCAAGTGTTACATAATTGTCTCTGGTTCCCAGCAAAGGTGTCCTCAGAACTAATGCTAGGGTCTGTCACAGTACTGTATGGAGGATTAGTTCTCAAAATAGCTTTTGCTGCTGTCCAAGCAGCAAATAAAGGAAAATATTTCAAAAGCAAAATACCCAAACACAACCAGAACATTTAAACTTGAAAGTAACATGCATTATACAACCAAACTCCTCAAGTCACACAATTTGCAATTATTTTTTTAAGACCAAGTGAGGCACTTCATTAAGAAGACAATAATTGGTGTAATACATACATTTTTATGTTGACTTATGGCTTTCATATGTGGAAGTACAATATGATGAATTAGTGATGAAAGTTGATTTTGTACATACATTTCTGACATTTTATTGCATTTGTAACTAACTTACTATAAGAAGGAAATGCTGTGGAGTTTATACAGTAATAGAAATTTACAGCAATAAATATGAGAATTTTATTGCTTGTCATGGCACCTAAAGAAGGCCGTCATTGACACTGCCAGGGTTTAACAGTCAGTATAGTTGATGGTGCACAGCTTAAGCTGAGTTCGCAGTTTGAAGAGTCAGTTCTCTGTTATCCTGTCACTAGTGCAAATTACTAACCAACCAAAAGCATACATGAAGGAGTAATGATAAACATTTTAGGTTTAGAAAATTATGTGACAGCATAAAGCATCTCTTTTCCCAGGCTTACGTTTCTTATTTTTTCTGTTTCATCGAAGTACAATTCTTACAGTAACCAGATGCAATTTAGAACTGCATATTTAGTTTATGAATTGTTACTTACCCTTTGTATAAGTAAGGTAATGCTTCCACAATGGGGCAAAAAAAAAACCCAACTGTACAGTAATGTTTCTGTTGAGTTCAGATTAAATCAGGTTCAGTTATTTGCTAGGACTTCTGATGGTACATATGAAAGCACTGCAATTCTTTTATCAGTAACAAAATGCTGTGTGTTGCTTCCCTATAACCACAAACTACAAAACAAGTGTTTCAGATGAGTTTGAATAAAATCAATTTCAGTTGTTTGCTTGCATTTCTGACATGCTTTGTGAAAGTATCGGCAGCAAAGTAATTTACACTGCTTCCCTGCAATTATTGTCAAATGTTTCTTGGATCCCCCCTCATTACAAGCTGCTAAACAAGAATATTTCAGCTCAGCTAAAGTCAAATTAGTTTCAAGCATATACTAGTGTTTCTGTCTGCTCTTGTGAAAACAATGCAATAGATTTGTTTCCTTTTTCATCAAGACCAAAGTACTGTATATGTTGATTCCCTGCAATCATCTTTTTACTTTGCTATTTCCGCATTCATGAGTAAATTCTAGAACAATGGGGCAATGTACTTTATTACTGGTTTAATTAGAGCAGACTACAGTGGGATAACAACTTCTATCAACCTGGATGATAGCACTTAAATTTGCTTAAAACTTCTTCAACTTAAGCTTAACCATAGTGTGTGTCCTTGAAGTATGGACACCTGTGTTGTGATGCCTTTCATAAAAGGGACCCCATCACAGTCTACGATATGTGCTGGCCAAAAAACAGGGAGCTGACCCAGATGACAAGATCCTGGATTACTGTTTCAGTCTGTAGTGGGGTGCTAGCTAAACACTATGTTGGAGAGGAGTTTTTTTCCAAATGCAATAATACTACATGGTTTTAAATTGATCTTTAGCTATTTTTCAGTATACCATTTGACAGAGAGGTTGAGATCCTGTTGCAGTGAGACTGTATCTTGGGGAGGGTGATTTGGCAATAACACCCTGCTTACAGTCATCAGCAAATGTTGATAGCCCTAGATCTGGATTTACAGTCTGGAGACTGAAGTAGTACATGCCAAATAGGCGAGATCCCAGCACTGATCCCTGACCTGCAATGCTAGATAGTACTTGCTATCTTTACTGTGTGGATTCCATCTTTTAGGAAGTTTGTTATATCCATCTTACCTCATACAGGTCCACAGAGAGGTCTTTTATGTATATTTATAATACCTGAATAGGGAATTGTGTCAAATGCCTTTGCCAGATCCAGATAGGCTGTGTGGAACAAGTGACCACTATCCACTTGACCCCCCTCAAGGAAGTTTACCAAGACGAAAAACATGATCTCACTTTGACATAACTCAAACTGCTATGCACACTGCTGAGGGTTAAGGTGCACAATATCAGATTGCTGAAGGTTAAGGTGCACAATATCGCACTGCTGAAGGTTAAGGTGCACAATATCGCACTGCTGAAGGTTAAGGTGCACAATATCGCACTGCTGAAGGTTAAGGTGCACAATATCGCACTGCTGAAGGTTAAAGTGCACAATATCGCACTGCTGAAGGTTAAGGTGCACAATATCGCACTGCTGAAGGTTAAGGTGCACAGTATCGCACTGCTGAAGGTTAAGGTGCACAGTATCGCACTGCTGAAGGTTAAGGTGCACAATATCGCACTGCTGAAGGTTAAGGTGCACAATATCGCACTGCTGAAGATTAAAGTGCGCAATATCACACTGCTGAAGATTAAAGTGCGCAATATCACACCGTTGAAGATTAAAGTGCACAATATCACACCGCTGAAGGTTAAGGTACACAATATAACACTGCTGAAGGTTTAGGTGTACGATATCACACTGTTGAAGGTTAAGGTGCATGATATCATGCTATTGAGGGTTAAGGCATATGATATCGCACTAGTGAGGGTTAAGCCATACGATATCACACAATGGAGGGTTAAGGCATATGATATCACACTATGGAGGGTTAAGGTATATGATATCACACAGCTGAGGGTTAAGGTGTAGATCACACAGATGAGGGTTAAGGTGTATGATATCACACAGATGAGGGTTAAGGTGTATGATATCACACTGCTGAGAGTTAAGATACATGATATTTTCAATATTGCAGTTTATGAAAGCAGATTTAATGTGCTCCATGGCACGCAAATTAGACTGCTTAGACTGATAGGTTGGTAGTTCCCATAGGCTGAAATGGGGTCCTCTTTATGAAGGAGCATAACAACAGGTGTCCATACTTCAAGGATATACCCTATGGTTAAGTGTACGTTAAGTAATGTTAGGACGGGTCCCATAGGGCATGTTTGGCAACCAAGTATGTTGTATGGACCCATTGATGTTGTAGCTTGGAATTTTGAGAACACAGTTAAGATCTGCTCCTTTAAGATCATAGGTGGTTGGCAGGAATGTGTAGAATTCTGATGACTGTTTCCTGGATAAAGTATGCATTAAATTTATCTGCAACAGATATTTTTTATGTCATGTCTTTTGGGTCTGAATAGGAGATGCCAATTTGGATTCAGAAGGCTGACAGATGTTCCTTAATCTTCTGGCATAATTAAACCATGGTTTATAATTGTCCCTGGCTTCAGGTGTTAGTTCCAACTGATGCATGGCTTTACTCTTCCTGATATAGCTTTTTAGTTCTTTATTGATCCCTTTGAGAGTCTTTAATGTGGTCAGATTTAGATTCACTACAGAACTTGAACATAGTTTTTTCTTTTTTTCAAGAATTACTTGTACTCGTAGACCACCAGGGTGGTTTACTTTTGAATTTCCTCAGTATATTTAGTTGGTGATTGCATGTTTGTATATCTGTATGTTTGTGCTTTGAATTTCCTCAGTATATTTAGTTGGTGATTGCATGTTTGTATATCTGTATGTTTGTGCTTTGAATTTCCTCAGTATATTTAGTTGGTGATTGCATGTTTGTATATCTGTATGTTTGTGCTTTGAATTTCCTCAGTATATTTAGTTGGTGATTGCATGTTTGTATATCTGTATGTTTGCGCTTTGAATTTCCTCAGTATATTTAGTTGGTGATTGCATGTTTGTATATCTGTATGTCTGTGCTTTGAATTTCCTCAGTATATTTAGTTGGTGATTGCATGTTTGTATATCTGTATGTCTGTGCTTTGAATTTCCTCAGTATATTTAGTTGGTGATTGCATGTTTGTATATCTGTATGTTTGTGCTTTGAATTTCCTCAGTATACTTAGTTGGTGATTGCATGTTTGTATATCTGTATGTTTGTGCTGCACTCACTCACATGCCCATCAACTACAACTCCAGTATTTATAAATGTCCTCAGCGTATGTGACGCAGCTTTCACCAGCAGGTGTGTCTGCGCATTGCTGCTACTTTTCTTCCTGGCCCTAAACATTTCAGACGAATGTTAAGCAATAATTAAACAGCTCCATCTCCTGGATGGGCATGAATGAAATGTGAAACAGCCAGCACACTGACTGATAATGTGAGCAGTAGACAAATGTACTGTGTAAAGGGAGATTGTAGGATTTTTGAAAGGAGTCCTAAATTGAAGCTTTTGCCCAGTACAGTAAATACTGACAACGTCAGTGATTTCTGTCCTCTCAGTTGAATAGTACTGCAACCACCGAAGAGCAGGTTTGCAAAGAAATGTGCTCAAACTAAGCCTGTCAGCTTACAAGACTTAAAAAAAAAAAAAAAAAAAAAAAAAAAAAAAAAAAAAACACTACTCATTTGATGCACCTGAAGGACCTCCTACAATTAAGAAATGAGATCATAATTCAGAAGTATTTATGCATCGAATTAAATGTCTCTTAGGGAAAAAGACAATCATGCTGGCATGATCCCCTGCAGTATGGTAAATTTAAAGTATTAAAAGAGATAAAACTGAGCTACAATGGACACTTCCTAGGAGTTATGTTAACTTAAAAATGCTCTCTTGTAATCATATAGAACAAGTTCACTTACAAATATCCTCTAGTAATGTCATAAGCAAGAAGTCGTAAGTAAAGTTCATGTATGCTGACATAGAATTTGCTATTTTAAGCTAGCTGTCATGAACAGCAGGAGAAAAAAAAAACACCAACACCACCATATGTAATGTCACAGGACAAGAAGGGGTAATTCAAGCTCATGTTTGCTGGCTCAGAATGATCTCTTTTAAGCACTGGTTATGAACATCAGGAAAAAATAATTGTACGTTATCATGAATAGCCCCCGTCCCCACATCAACAGAAGTGGTCTTAATTTTTAATCCACTGAAATATTCATTGGTAAATACTAGGCTAGCAGTTTACAGAATATCATAAGTCTAGCCAGCATTAAACCCTGTTTATATAATCAGTATACTCAACATGCCAGGATTGCAGATTTTGTTCATTAGTTATGCTTAGGTATAGACAGTATAGAATGCCATTCGTTATACAAATGATGCCTCTTTATGCTAAATTAATTTAAATTAAAGTTTGTTTCATTCACTTCTTTCCAAAGTCAGCAAACCTAGAATAGCAAATGTTCTCACATAATATTTCAGTGTCGTAGACAGTTGTAGCTTATATGATGCTCAGTCCAGCTTGGGGGTGTATTTTAGAACAGAAATTCATTATTTCATAACTCATGAACTTGGTGTAATAGCCAGGGTGGACACCTACATGAGATTACTTTGTATCCAGCTTCACAGAAGCATATAGGTGCTGTTTTTTTTTTTAGACTATCACAATGTTGCATCAGTGAAAATGCAATTATATTTTTGTCAACCCACAACTGTTTATGCTTCAATTTACTTCTTGCATTGGTTTGTTGTGTTTAAAAGAGAACTGAATGTCAACATGCACTTAAATGTGACAGCAGAAATGGTGGTTAAAAAGTGTACTCAATAAAATGAAGCAAGAATCAAAAAACCTGCATTTGAATGCATTCTGACAATATACTGCACAATATTTGTAGGGGGTGGTAAATAGGAAATGGCAGGATAATCACTTGTCAGTGTGACAAAAACGTTGAGAGTTTTAAATCAAAACATATGTTGAAGCTAACAGGTGCTATTTTTGGAAAAGGTACATGTGCACGTTGTGGTTATTATGCAAATAGCTTGTACTTAAGCTTGCAGTATGAAATGTTTTAAGAACAGCTTCAGTACAAGTCAGATATACTGTGGTCACCTACAGATTCCCATATACCTAAATGCTGCCCTTCCTTGTGGCAAATTAAAACACAACATAGCCCAATCACACTAGTGTTTACACGTGATGAGTTGGTTGTCAGTCCTGTAGAATACTAACTTATAACAATCTGCCCAAGTACAGAGGAAGAAGGCTATAAGGTATTAAAGAGATAATTCCTGTAGTCCAGAGTTCGATTCTCTCAGCCTGCATTTGCTTACTGTTTGACTCGCAGCAAGTCATTTAAATACAGTCATTCCCAGATCATCCTTTTATAGGGCACTTATGTTCAATCGGTTTACTCAATTAAAAAATAAAAATAAAATGGTACAGCTCCCAACATACAATACAAGTCTGTAACAGTGAAGATATGAACTGACATGACAATAAAAAGCAGCTCTCAGATGCTCATTACATAACCAAGGCTGCCAGGAGGCATACGCACTGCATACACTTCAATACAGTAGCTTTAAGGGGGGGGGGTAGCTGCAGACTGGCAGTACTAGGATATTAGGGCACGGAGGCAAGGTTACAGTCTAAAAATTAAAAGAAATACTACACATATGGCATGAAAACACCTTGACAAACTGCACAGCAGTTTTCAGCTCATTAGGTGTTAAATGTTAACCAGTGTTTAACAACTGGTCATTTGTAGGGTAATAACTGATCAGCTGGCACAGTCTGGAAGATAAGGGAAAGCCACAAGAAATCAAACAGACTTCCTGGTTCTATGATGTGGCTTCCTCTTACCTTTTGACAGTTCTGTTTCTCCTATTGGCTGAAGAGTGCAGGGGATGACATCAGTGGCGGGAGAAGTCTGTGGGTCTCAGTGCAACCCAGAACAATCTGATATTCATAGCTTAGTAGTAAACACCAGCTGGAAATAGGTGCCCCTAAATCTGGCACCCAGTCCTGCCTTCATCCAAGACAGGCAACCTCTTCTCAACTTGACCCGTCTCCGATATTTGAAGCTCTTGTTCTTGCTCTCTCCTGATTTGTAATTGCATTGGTTCCTATATAAGATTTTACTGTGTAATATGTCCAAAACATGAAATATGGCAAACATATAATACAAGAGGTTAAGAGTTTACTGTGTAACATGACTGAAATGTAAATGCAGCCCCATCTGATCGATGTTCCCCTACATGAATTCTGGCTAAAGGCACTTTAGATAACTGCATATTACAAGTACAACACAAGTAGAAATCTAGACTTAGCTGTACCCCACATATTTCAAAAACTCTTATGCTTTACATAGGAATACAATGCTATTAAGTGACAAAACAAACATTAGTACCATGTTTGTTGGTAACATCAAACAGAAGATGAGACACTGGCAGCTCACAAAAATATGATAATGCATTACATTAGATAAGTGAATACTACTTTCAAAAATACTTTGTGAAGTGAAATGCACTCTATAAAATTAGTCAGGCAAAGCATTCATGTAACTTCCCCATAATAAACACTGGCCAATAACTTCTATTCACAAATCAAGAGAATTTCAGCAGAATGCAAGAGTTTCTGTGCTACAAACCTAACATCACTCTGCTCCCCAAATCTAAATTCCTGTTATACCCAAAAATGCACCTACTGGCAGTGACAGCATGTATGTATTGGTCATCTTTGTTACGGAAATCCTGGGGTGTGCAAAGGAGGACAGTTAGAAGCCCCTAGTGTAATGAACCCATAGTGCAAAACTGACCCCATGTTAACAGGACTGTTACAGTGTTAGTAAAATAATTATGGTAGACAACACTCCAGATGTTCACCTTATTAAACTGTCTTTTGAAATCTGAACCAAGTTGCCATCCCTGTAGGAAACAACCAATGATGGTATAACTAGTTTCAAATCACATCAGGAAAATAATTGCATAGTTTCTGTCCTTACCTAAATGTCACTTATGTCAGCACCTCTGACAATAAAAGGACCATTCTGCTTCCATCCCCTACAAATGAGGGGTCAGCTGCAAATTCCTTTTTGTTTCTTTCTTTTTTTCCCCCCGACTCCTCCACCACGTTTTACTAGGATCCTCGTCCCTTTGTAAAATCAAGCACCATCTCCTCAAGTAATTTAAATTCAATTAAGTAAATAATTTCGAGCTGGAATACTAATAACTGTATAGACTATTATGCATATGTAAATTCAACTGCCGTACACTTCCCTAGGTCACCCTTTGCCAGATTATGATGCTATTTTTCTGTTCTTTAATTAACTGTAGCTCTCTTTAATAAGATGCAAAATAACTGAACAAGTGTATATCATATGCACTTTATTTAATATTTGATGCTTTCATTCACTTCTTCACAAAGTAAGAGTTGTACTTTTGATTATCAGTTTTTCAGTCACTTCTAGTACTTACTTCTTAAATTAGTCCATTTAAGAATCTTTTTTTTTTTACTATTATACAGATCCTGGGAACTACCGCCCCATTAGCCTGACGAGCCTGGTCTGCAAGGCCATGGAACGTATCATCATGGAACTCATAAACAAAGAAACTGGTAATCCCCAAACTCTGGACGACATCCAGTTCGGGTTTGTAAAAGGCAGATCATGTCTCCTAAACCTGATAGACTTCTTTGAGGCAGTCAGCAAAGCCATAGATGAGGGTAAGGTGGTTCACACAGCCTATCTAGATCTCGTCAAGGCTTCCAATACTATCCCCCACTCTGGAATTACAGATAAACTCACTAAACTAGTTATAAATCCCTATGTCACAAGATGGGTTGCCAACTGGCTCATGGACAGAATCCACACTGTGAAAGTAGCAGACTCCAAATCCAACTTCAGACCAGTGACAAGTGGAGTACCACAGAGTTCAGTCCTGGGTCCTCTCCTGTTTGGTATATACTTCTCTGAAGTACAGGCTAACACAGAATGTCTTTGGCTAACGAAGTTTGCAGATGACTGCAAACTGGGAGCCATAATCGAAACTCCTAACGATGTGGACATCCTACAAAAGGGACTCACTGAGACAGATGCCTGGTGTCAAAGCCATGGCCTGAAGCTCAATGCCAAAAAGTGCACTGTCATCCCCTTTGGTAAAACGTCTGTACAAATGAACTACCACATAGGTGGTAGTCTACTTAACACAGAAAGTGTGATAAGAGACCTTGGGACACAGATCGACAGTAGTCTCTCCTTTGATAATCACATTGCCAAAGTGGTTAGGAAATCCTTCTACATGGCACACCTCATTACAAAAGGTTTCTCATCCAGAAAAAAAGAGGTCATTGTTCCCCTCTACTCATCACTCACTAGACCCATTATAGAGTACAGTGCCCCTTTTGGTATGTACCTCACAAGACATTTACAACAACTGGAGAGGCCAGAGAAATACCTCACAAAGAGGATTACTGGCCTCAAACAGATACCCTATGCAGACTGTCTCAAAAAACTCCAGCTTTACTCTGTCGCATATCGCCTACTCAGAAGCAATCTCTGCCTAACATAAAAAGCTATGTCAAACCCAGAACTGTTGGACATGCTCCACTTAAAGAAATCCCAATCCCTCCGAGCTACACGTTGTAGGGACCTAAACCTTGTCACCACAATAAACAGAACTTGCTGGAGGGATAGATTCCTGTCCCAGAGACTTCCCATATTCTGAAAGACTACCTATCTATGTCAAACAGAGCTCCTCATTAGCACTCCAAGAAAAATCTTGATGATTGGATGGGAAATAGGAAATTCACCCCAGGGATCACTTCTGTGTTTCTGCTCGACAGGGGCACAGGAAAATAGTTTTCTTGGGTGGCGAAAGCCAGGGTACCTTTTTGGCTAGGCTTATATAGGACCTAGGGCCAATAGCTTAGTACCTACCTATGAAACCATTACATTTTGCCCTCTTACAAGCTATGGCTGGCAGTGAGCCCAAGGCTAGTTTCAGTATAGCAGGCATTGCGTGCCTATTAAAGGATATGCCAGATGTCAACCCTTTTGTCTAGTATTCTGCTTTAACTCGTTCCCAAGTATTGGTTTGTAAAAAAATTAATCCAACTTTAGGCTGTGGTCAAATACATAAGGAACAATAGCCTTTTTATGTTGGAATTCTCAGCTGTCCTTTATGTGGAATTTCACAAAATGTGTTATGCTTTCAAAGCAATATTTCCTTTACCTTTCAACACGGAACCCCTTCTATGATATGGGGGCTTGCCTTATTTACTTTTAACAGAATGTGAGTGGCACCACACTTCATGAAATACCTATGTTCATGTCTACAGAAGTGGTAAATGTATTCTCCTCCCACCAAGGCCCAAATAAAAGTGCAGCATTAACCCATTAACCAAATGACATTCTGACACCGATTAAACAAAGGACTGAAAGACAAATCCGGTTTGCCCTGATAAGTACATACTGTGATGACTATTAAAATATTAACATATACTGATGCTTAATTTTTAATAAAAAGGTCCAAAATTATGAATTTAATTGATTATTTTTTAAAAGAAAATGATTTTTTTTTAATTAATTGCAGGTGATAAAATTATAGTGGTTACTCTTTCTAATCTCTTCTTCACTAACATAATTGTAGGAAGTCTGTTGCTCAGGTCTATGAAGTAACAGCTGGAGTTTGGGGTACAGAGAAACCGCTTTCAGATGTAAATTTCAAAGCATCATAAATGTTACTGGCATTAGTTATTTTTTATTGCTGGTACAGAGATGAGCTGTTTGTATTTTCTTGTTGACAAAGGCAACGGAAAATATAAGGTTCTAAAACATGAGGATTTTCAGCTATGTTATGTTATCAGTTATAATCTGCCTTAATGTCAGTTATTTCTGTGTTTTAGAAATCATTCCATTGCAGAAAAGTTATAAGAGTAATCAGGTCATCAACTACTTACATTTGAAAGTGGGATCAGGAAGCTACTGGGATCAGGAGGGGAGGATCACGCATTCTAAGGGCAACTTTCTTTTTTGAGGGGTTGTTGGGATTAACACTTCACTGCCTAGACATCGTAAGGGTTTACTAAGTTGAATGCTGTTTGCTGTCAAAAAGCAATTACTAGAATGGGAATTAAAACCTAAACCAGCCATAACTGTAGTAATGAATATTGAAAAGGAGATAAAAGACCCAGAGGTATGATCTTTAGAAAAGGAAAGGAGCAAATTACTTCGAAATAAATTAAATTTGTGGGAACTTTATTTATTTATTTATTTAACATTTGTTGACTGGGAAATTCTGACTAGGACAGAACCTATTTTCAGTGGAGGCCCAGGGTAAAGCATTCTAGGCGCATGTCTTTGGAATGTGGAAGGAAACTGAAGTACGCATAGGAAACCCATGTGAACACAGAGAGGAGATGCAGACTGCACAGAAGGCACCACAGCTGAGAATCAAACCAGAGAACCTCTTGCTGTGAGGTGATGACGTTAACCGCTGCACCACTGGAAATCCCAACTTGCAGAATAACATTCAGCAGGAGGAGTGAGGTTTAAAGTAGGGCAGGAAATGAGCAATTTATGTAATAACTGAGAGAATGATAATTATTTTAAAACCATATGTATAGTCCATGATAACAATGGGAAACCACTTTGGTTTTCTTTTCTAATAATGTATGGATACCTGTGTTGCTACAACTGTGATTTAATAAAGATGTAAAAAAAATTAAAAAGAAAGGCTGTGTATATAATGGAGATGCTTCTGAAAAATAATAAAACATGCTTAAATACCCAGAAAAGCATACTGCTCTCATACAAAACAAACATGCCAGTGCTCCTCTAATGAGGAAAATTGAAAAAAAAAAAATATATATATATATATATATATATATATATATATATATATATATATATATATATATATATATATATATATATATATATATATATATACATATGTGTGTCTACTTCACATGATCGACATTTCAGAATGTCGAAGACCATATGGCCGAGACCATATGATCGACATTCAAAATGTCGACCATGTAATAATAAAAAAAAAACAAAACAACAATAACTCACCTTCACACTGCTAGCAGGGGGGCCACGCCCATCTGCAACCCCTGTGGGGGGCTCCACCCCCTGACCCCCCTGGGAATTTAAATATACCATCTCTGAGATCGCACTACAGTGCAGAAGATGGAAATCTTTCCATTACACACTCTACGAAGATGCCAGTTCCACATGGTCGACGTTTCGAATGTCGATCATATGGACTCAGCCATATGGTCTTAGACATTCTGAAATGTCGACCATGTGAAGGGACCCATATATATATATATATATATATATATATATATATTTATATATATATATATATATATATATATATATATATATATATATATATATATATATATATATATAAATATAAATATAAAATATACATTCTACAAATTAAAAAAAAATGCAGAAACCTAAAAGGATGTAGGATGCATGGGCATTTCCAGATAGGTTCCACTCAAAAAAGTGTGCGTAGTGGATTTTCTTGTGAGAAAGAACAACTACATTATATACATAGCAATGAGCTGTGCCACTTTTACAATCCCCAAAACCTGTCCATAAACAACTCCTCTCAGTTCTGTAAGACACATCTTTACTGTGTACAGTATCTGAAGAAGAGACTGGTTTTATGAGCAGCTCAGTATACTGCCTTTTGTAGTATCATGAATGGTAAGTGGATGCAACATGTCTAACTTATTATGCTGAGTCTGTTTTGCACTGTAGTAACAAAGAATAAAAAAACACTTGGGTTCAAATGTATGTGGCACTAGGAAGGATGTAAAATCTTAACATACAGGAAGTGGAGAAAATATCCTTAGCTGTACAGTTTTAAATGTTTCATAGCATCACAAATGTGCAGTTTTGAAATTAAAAAAAAATTAACTTCTTATTCATGATGTAATGCCTTAATGACCGGACAGTGGAGTCACCCAAGGGCATTCTCATTTAGAAGGTGTCCAGAAACTACATCTCTTACTGAGCCCATCAGTTTTCTTCTAAAAAAATGTGTATATACTTAACAAATTATACTGTGGTAAAAATTATGCATTTGTAAGGAATTCAAAAACAGAGGAGTCCCATACTCAAAGGAGAGCCTAATACACATTTTATCATCATGTTATAAGTTTAAACTAAATCTAAAATATAAAGAAAACATCTCATTTTGAAAGAGTAGGAGTTAAAATGTGACTACATTAGCAGACTGACAATGTTAAGGCAACAGCTGAACTAAGCATTTTGAACAAGTAGGCAAAAAGAGTAATTCTGAGTAAACTGTCTCTGTACAAGTGTCATGCAGGCTTTTGAAATGCCACAGAGCTGCAGATGGGAGGGACGTGTAAGTTGTTGCTTAGATACTGTACTTTCTTTGTGATCACAGTGCATGTCTAATGGTCTAGTCTGGTTTGTACAGCTAAGTTAACATATCTATATAATGCATGCATTTTATTTATATCAAAATCATTCAGAATCGTAGATAAACGGATGCATGCATTTTATTTATATCAAAATCATTTAGAATTGTAGATAAACAGTTTAATATGGCAAGTCGAAGTCCAGAGGCTAAACAGTGACAATGTTAAACCAGACATTGTCAAAGTACCAATCTCGCCCCTATCTTGGCCCATGTTAAAGCCCATTTCAAGGTTGAAGACGAGTCATATTTCGACAATGTCAGAATTCGACATTGTCGTTTTCACGGATGTAGGCTGACGATCCCATCAATCGATGGGATCTGGTTCAACCATACCATAGTAAACCAGATAAACATATCTGTATTTTGTTGCTTAAGTGGTAATAAAGATAATAGAAATGCTTAGAAAAGTAAGCTGCCTAGCACTACCACATTACACAATGTTCTGCCATCACTGCTTTGATAAATACCTAGCTTCAAGAAATAATCAAAACTCTACAAAGCCCATTACTGGAGAGCCAGCTTAGTAGATTTTTCCAACAATTACATTTTCCACTAGCTAGTTTAAAGAAACTCCAGATTCTTGAAGCTACAGGAAAACACCACAGGCCTGTCAAATCAGATTCCATCCATACTTTGATAAGCAACTCTACTCATAGATTTTCCACTTAATCCTTCTGTATTAAAAACACAATGGAACAAACTAATCTGACGTTGTGTTCTGGAAGCTGTTATTAGTGGGACGATTGTCTCCTGTTCTATCAGCTTTCTTTCCTGTAAAACATGCTTTTTATGCCAACATGGATGGCATCAAATACTATGGAGGGGTGTACTTCAGAATCAGTCTCTTCATATATAAACTAAGGTGTAGGGGATCCAGGCAATGGTAACTAAACCCCATTGTGAGGCTTTTCCAGGCATTGTATACAAGTTATTTTCCAGCTCAAAATTCTTACTGACAGATTCAAATCCTGGTTGCTTTTTGTTTGCTTAATAGCCTCATGTGTTTTCATTCTTGACCACCGATGTCTCTGGAGTATTTTTCTCCTAAACTTATTGGTTTCTTACTTTGGTTTACAAGTTACAACTGGGATCCTGAAACAAAGAGACCCACACCTGAGCACTTCTGCAACGAGAATGGGTTGTAATAATGACATTTGTTTCACTACACAGTATAAATGTTTTTGACAGGTAGGATGAGTTTGATGCTTAAGAAAATTACTTATTCTCAACAAGAAACATGGGGGGTTGTGCAAATAAAAATGTACACTCCAATGTTACTTTATCTAGTGTCCATCTGTTTTTTGGAATGCAACCAATGTAAAACTTGATGGTTTATGTTGTACATATCAAGTGCTGGACAATCCTAATATGTTTTTGCCAAAACTGAATCCTAGATTAGAGATGGAACTGTGTCTTTCCTACACCACATGGGTATATACTGTATATATGGAATATTAGCTAGTATTGTTTTGTATGCATGTGGAACCACTTTAATATTTGCAAGAAAACGATGTGCCCATTTTTGAGTGGTTGTGGCCTAGAGGCCAGTTACATGTGCTGTATTGGAATCTTGTTTTGGACCTTCGTCCAACTTCCTGAATGTCTATGGGATCACACCATAAGGTTGTTACTTCAGCCTGTCTAGAAGTACGGCTACCTTAATACAGAATTAGTGATGCAACATATTCATTGGAGCCTTCAAGTTATTACACTTCTGGATGAACCCTTACTGCAGAAATATTACAGCACTTCTACTAATGAAGCAACTCAGTCTCCTGCTTTTACAAAGCAGGTTATCATGAATAACATTTGAATGTATCCACTGTATAGTCAATTCACTCTGTGAGCAAAATCATTAGTTAAATGATTTGCAGATAGTTGCAAATTATTCAAAGGAACTTAAGTGACTTGAAAATAACTGAATATTCACATAGCAAAATCTATTTTCAGATAACTTTATCAGGTTATTAGAAGAGAAATATTAATACAGTATCAAAGACACAATACACAGTAACCTGTACAGTCTTTTTGAAAAAAAATGTTTTCATAGTAGTTTAGCTGTTCTGACATGACAATTTTGGGGAAAAAATAAGAAAATAATTACTTGGCCCAGATAGAATAAAAAAGAAACGAACCAGAAACACTTTTGAAACTAAAACACTGTCTCATCAGTGCTATATCCCAGTCAATTAAAAAGTTATAACCTGTGAAAATAGGAAAACATTTGCTCTTGCGGGACCTCCTCCTCGATGTAGTGTCTAACAGCTGGCTGTTATTTGCGATTTGATTACTGTTTTTGGTCACATTTTCAGTTCCCTTTAATAAAAATGAAAGATATTTTAGTAAACTTAAAAATGGTTACCAGTCCAGTGCTTGGAGAATAAAGGATACATGTATATTTGCCAGATTTTTAAAATTAAAATAGCACTTTGATTTTACAAGTCAAATTTAAAACAAAAAGATTTTACAATATATAGAAACACTGAAAAATGAAAGTTGTGTATTGATTGCTCAGTATAACACTGAGACTTTGAATTTTAACAGCAATAGTAACAGCAAATGTTTCATGTAAAAAAGTGATGTTAAAAGTTGAACACACCCGATATCTTATCCTCCAACATATTTTCAGGCTAGAATTTCTTTTCAGCATTTGTCTACATATTTACACTGCAGTAATCCGAAAACATCCTTTATCAAGAATATTTCTTGGATATTATACAATGCACACTTGTACAAACGCAGTCTGGCCACGAAATTTAGAATGCCATCTGCCACTAGCATGACTGACAGATATAAATCATAGCAATGGCAAAGTCTTTAAAGCTATACACAAGAATGCACAGTACAACCTGGTACCACAAGCAGAGCTGCTGTGTGGAGTGTCACTGCAGAATGAAGCAGTAGGAAACAGCTACTGGGTAAGCTTTGGCCACATCTGATGCCACATCTGACGTGTCTTATTTGGTAGCTGTTCCCTGCTGCACTTAGCTCTGCTGTCATACCACACAAAGTTATAAAATTGCTATGGTTATTAGGCAAGCTAGTAGAGCAAATGGCATCAGCCTACAATGCTACAGATGGTATCTGCTCCTATGGGAGTGCAACATTCAGTGTGTGGGGAGAGGGACATATGTTGTGCCATTGGGGTTTTCTTACATTGTACAATAGTACTTATTTATTTATTAAATTACTTGTGTTTCTACATGAGGTTTGGTGCAGCCTTATGCTATGCCAAATGTAGGTATTTATATCTCGTCCCCTAATGTATGCAGTTAGGAGCAGACTCTGCACACCTGTCTTACAGTTTGTGTATCATGTATGATCCTTGAGTGGTGTTTCATTTGCATGTGTGCTCTGTGGATTTGCAATGTAGTGAGACCCTGTACAAGATCTTGCAGTACTGTGTGGCAGTCAGAGTCACATGGAGTTTTTAGAATATTCTACTATAATGCATATCAGCCTTACTCAGTGGGGCATAATGTTCATGAACCCTGCCAATAGTTTCAAATTGTCTGTGATATTTTTCAAATTACCTCTCAGCATTTCCTCAAATCATCCTCATTTTATTCAACATTTATACAGTCTATACTCTAGGTCCTGTTTTAAATCTATTTAAAAATAGCAACAGAACCTTAGGTCATTAAATGTTACATGGGCTTACCAGCTTCTGTTATTTTTTTTTTAAGGATGCAGTTATATTGGTTAGTTCTGTACTAACAAAACTCTGAAGACACATTTTAAGACGTACTTAAGGGCCTACGGGAAATCTTTCCCTAAAACATCAATAAAGCAAATGTCAATAATATAAATAGATAAATAAATATAAATACATAATTAAAATGTACTCCAGCAGTCTTCTTGCTATGACCCGCCATACAGCTACTCTAAGATACTCTCATACCATGTGAAAATGATCAATTTCCAAACATGGATAGAACAAACATTTCAGATGGTAACCAGAACTAATCTGATGCCACTGATTAGGTGACTATAGCCTTCCATACCATCTCTTAAATAATATGAACTTATTTTTGGAAATCAGCACCATTTTATATGCTCATACTACTTTCTTAAACCTTTTTCATCTCTCATAACAGCTGACTTCCCAACAATCCAAGTTAAGAAGAAAGGACATTTTGTGATAAATATGTAGTGTTAAGACTCAGCTATTGATCACACCTTCCTGCTACTTTGTGTGCACAGGTCACCTTACTTTTTGATTGAGAGGAATAATATGCTTTCTGCTATTCATGATGGAGTGTCCTATTGGTATAGTAAATGTCCAAAGAGTAAGGCACAGAACTGATAATATGATCCAGACACACAAAACCTTAAGAAACATCTGAAGTCTTGATGAATAGGGATATGCTAATCATCTTTTAAGTCTAGCGTTACCAAAAAACTTGAAAGAGGAAGGTAACAGGTTGTAAAGTGATGTCATTTTGAATTTGGGCACTGTCACAAAGGTTTAGGTAAAATGAATCTAAAACTGCAGATAAAACATTCCCCGTACTTTCACAGTTAGTCAAAAAATTAACATATGAGCCTGTCAGTCAAAATTCTGAAAATAAAAGTTGCAGAATTATACACTTTTTTCCTATACCTATCAATAATTTTCCCATCGTTAACAGAAAGAGTAGGACTGAAATTAACTAGGTATTTAGGTTTATAGGTTAGTACTAGGGCTAGCTGCCCTTGTGAGCCATTTTAAGCATAGAACCTTAAAATAAGGCCGAAAATAGATTTGAAAACAACAAAACAAAAAACAGGAATCCCAACCAACTAGTTGATGGGTCCAAAAGAAAGCCACCAACGAATAAATCCACACCAAGATGACTATTCATCATGGCAATCCACACAATAAAAATGTTTAGCACACAATTTAATTCATGCATTTTCATCCCAGTTAAAACACAGACTTCATCACAACTACCATCTGTATCACCTCTCTCCTTCTTTCTGGTCCTTTTTTATCAACCCAGCAACATACTGATTTTCATTTGTTATCACCTTATCTGTCACAGCTATGAAAATAGTATGTTGCTGGGGGATAAAACAGGACTAGAAAGAAGGAGACAGGTGATATAGAAGTTCGTTCCGTTCTGATGAAGTCTAAGTTCCAATTGGGATGAAAGAGCATGAATTAAATGTTGTGCTAAAAAATTTTGAGTGGATTACCATTTACCATGGTGAATAAATGTCTTAATATGGATTTATTCATTGGTGAATTTCTTTTGGACTGGTCTTCCAGTTTATTGGGATTCCATTTTAAGCCTAACCAATTTCCCTTTCAAAGGTGAAAATCAAACCATGTACTTTGTGTCTGTGAGGTAAACACCTTAAAAGTTATATCAACTCCCACTGCAGCTGTGGGATTAATTGAAGTTATAGTTTCTGGGTCAGGGTTGGGAATACTGTACAAAACATAAAAGACTGAGGAACTTTACACATCCTATCTGCCTTTTTAGGGGCAGCTTGCTGACTATCAGGAAAATCTTCAAGCACTAACACACACAACTTCTAAAGAAGATAGAAGTGGAGAAATCGGTGTAGGTTTTGGGCATTCCTTCTATAAAACACAGTATTTTCTGAGACAGTGAGAAACCTCAGAGTTCTCCCAAAGAAAACACAGACAGATTTTAGCAATTGTCTCAGAGAAACAGAAACCCCCACAGGGAGAATCAGAAACTGTGCTCCCCTCTGAGCCTGAATCAGACATCTGAGGAGAGCACCCTTTATCTGTCTCCTTCATCTTTCTGTTAAGATTTGGAATCTTGAATCTCTTCAGGAAAAAAAAAAAAGAGGTATCCCTCTTTATCTTACTAGAAACTACTTTACAAGAAGGATCAATGGCCTGAATTAAACCCTGATCCAGACCAGTAAACTACTGCTGTCTAAGGAAATTTGAGAAGTAGATACATGCTTAGTTTTCTATCGCTTTCTGACATGAAAAATTGTGCCAGCTATGCTACTAATGGCAGCAACTGTGGCTTCCCCAGGGATGGGCACAGCATTCTGACACAACAGGGAAGCCTTCCCATTTCCTCTCCCATGACCAACTACAGTGGTTCTCCATTACCCACTGAGGGGACCCTAACAGTTACAGAGAACATGGCTTATCCCCGGTCCATAGTGGCTGTAGGTGCTACAGCAGATAGACTCAAGGAAAAAAATGAGAGGTCTGACATACAACAAATGCTCACAGCACAGTTCTCACCTGTGGCTGAGGCAAATTGCTAGCATGCTGTGGTAACAAAGGCTGTTTGCTTAACTTTTTCTTTTTGTGGCTGGAAGAAGGAATAACTGTGGGACTAGTTTGTTCCATGGTCAAGACGAAAATGGTGTCTCTTTCCCAATGAAGACAAGCAGCAAATGCCAATTACACTACAAGTCTTTAAAGGTCAATATTTCACAGAAAAACATTTTAAAACACTTTGCCAGCCCTACAAAAAGTTAAAAACAGATCCTCCACAAAACATGTTTTTAGTTATGTTACACAATTTTTAAACTGACAGGAAAAAAAGAATGCTCCCATTTAAAAAGTATGATACAGTCTTCTAACAGTTTAACTATAAAAAATGTTTGGATACTGAGATACAGGACAAAGGTTCTCATATTGGTGTGTCTTCTGGAATGGCTGGTCAGGTGAGACTTTGGAGAAAGTGACAGGGTTATAACTATTTTGTACAGCAGGTTCACCGTTGTGGTAATCTAGTGGTTTTGTTGTTAATTGAAGCATGGGTGAACAATGCATGCATTTTCAGGTTCTGCCCATTTAATTATTGGGGCTGGTTACACAATCCTGGTGTTAAAGCCCAAAATTTTAATTTTAACAACTTGTGCGTTTGCAATCCATGTTGCAAAAAAACATGATTATAACCAAAGAAAACAGTTTTGCAAAAGTTCAAATGAAGTCCAACTGACAGCTGCACAGATGCACACTTTATGTAAAGAAAGGATTGCCAAAAAAAAGAAAAAACTGCCCTCACTGACTTTTTTGTTAGTTGCATTTGTCTGAGATGTTCAGAACAAAAAATGGTATAATTTTATTCTTTTTAGTCCTAGTCAATAAATGTGACTTTTTTAAATTGAATCTATGATAGCCTCCTGTAGTTGAGAACTGACAGCCCATTGCCTTTCTGGGCAAATGGCAATGGTTTGGTGAGGGCTAGCCACATCATACTGCTGGGCTATGTAGGCTTAACCTACCATTGCTGTAAGAAATGAGCCTGCTTGCCTTAAAAAGAACATTTTGTCCCTGGTTGGACTTTTCAGTGCGCGTCTATGTAAACTATGCATGTGATGACCATGGCGGAATGATAAAAAGAAGCCATGAAAGTGAAAAGTCTGCACCACTGCAGCTAAACGGGGAATTTCTGACATCTTACTGCCATCTGAAAGTGAATTTTTTTAAACAACTTCAGCTATTAGAGAAGCTACCAAAGTGGGCAGGATATGAACCACTGGATTCGCAACTTAAAAAGTAGAATAGTATAGGCTAATCCTTTTTTTTTTTTGTATTTAAAAATAAACTGTTCCATATTGGGGACTAAAGACAAGGGGGGAGTGGCAGTTTTTAATACCAAGGTTGGGAAGCTGGGGACCTTATGAAAAAGAGGGAGAGGCTGTTTTTGGACAGAAATGGTTGAACATGTTCACAATACATAGTGTTCTTTTGTTTGTAAAAGGCATTCAAATCAGCTAGACTAATTCTTCAGTGAACCAGCCTTGTTCAAATTTGCCAGCAGTGCAAACATCTTAAGACTCAATGAGTTTGCTCCTTTCTTCTACTTGTGAAGAATCTATGTAGCACAGCTTGGAATGTAAAGACACCTAGATAATGCACTTACAGGGAATGATATTCATAGGTTGGTACTGGGCTATCTGCCCGAAGGCATACATTAGCCCAGCCACATTGTGCAGTATTCACCGCCCATTTAGTAGTTCCCTAGACCCTTGTACTAGCAGCTAGTACCCTTGTCCCCTATCTAGTAGTGTTGTTAGTGTGATCCCCGGTGTGAACTTTCTGTTACCCATCCACTCATCAAGGTTCCTCTTGAAGAGTGATAGTGAGGGACTCTGTCTTATGTAGATCGGGACCCTGTTCCATAGTAAGGGAAGTCTCTGCGAAGGGAATCTATCCCTCCAGCATGTTCTATTCATTGTTGTGTTGAGGTTTATATCCCTAGAGCGTGTAGCTCGAGTAGATTTGGTTTTGCTAAGATGGAGTATGTTCAACAATTCTGGGTTGGACATGGCTCTGTACGTTAGACAGAGATCGCTTCTGAGAAAGCGGAATGCAACAGAGAACAGTCTTAGCTTTTTCAATCGTGCTGCATAGGGCAGCTGTTTGAGGCCAGTAATCCTCTTGGTTAGGTACCTTTATGGTCTCTCCAGCTGCTGGAGATGTCTAGCCAGGTACATTCCAATTGGTGCATTGTACTCAATAATGGGTCTGATGAGGGAAGAGTAGAGGGGCACCATTACATCCTTAGATCTTGATGCAAACCCTTTCGTGATCAGATGGGTCACATAGAAGGATTTTTCTAACCACTTTGGCAACATGGTTATCAAAGGAAAGCTGACTATCTACTTGGGTTCCTAGATCCCTTACTTCTTCAGATTTCAGGGGATTACCTCTTATGTTGTAGTTTGCGGTTACTCTGTATTTTCCAAGGGGGATTACTACACATTTATTTGCATTTAGCTTGAGACCATGGCTTTGACACCATGCATCAGTCTCATTTAGGCCCTTCTGGAGGATCTCCATGTCGGCCGAAGACTCTATTATAGCACCCAGTTTGCAGTCGTCCGCAAACTTAGTCAGCCACAGCCCCTCCGTGCTTGCCTGTACTTCTGAGAAGTATATGCCACTTATGTTATGCTAACAGGGTCTCCTTCCTGGAGAGAATTACCACAGATATGAGATTATCCAGAGCAGCAGATTACTATGTAGTAGCAATGAGAAAAAAATGACATTTCAGTGTCACATGCTACACAAAGCTGGTCACATACACAAGTACCACAAAATTAATCATTTTCCTGTGCCAGAAAATGGGGCAGCTGAGATGCTCACAATAACAGTGGGATTGATAGAGAAAGAACACTAGTAGTTTTCCTTAGCTGGTTTGGTACTGGTACATAATTTACCAGCATCAGTCCTCTGAATAAGCATCAGCTTCTTCCATTTATGCTAGTTCTATTGAGACCGTATGAAAATGGACACAGACTCGCACTCCTCTGGATCTTTAATTCACCTTCACTTATACTGAAAACAGCCTGCTACAAAACCCTCTAGAATGGATTAAGCTGTGGCAAGAGGGCTGTAAATTTTGTAAAAATCTAAAATGCCTAATATAACAATTAGCTGTTTACAAATCACCTAGAACAGACAGACAAGGGGAAAACATGTTGATTAACTGCCCCAATACTCTCTCTCTCTCGTATTTACTGTTCAGCAGAGTATATTGCTGAGCTGTCCCACCTTACTATTAGTGAAGTATTGCAGCAGTCAATGCTTACAAGACTGATAATACACTCAGGCAGTAACCTCAACAGGATCAGCATGGTGGAAGAATATTAAGGCAACCAACTGAGGACTACCTTAACAAATCTTGGCTTACCTTGGGAATATGTACCGAGATTACACTGTGTATGGCTAATTGCTGAAACACCTTGTCAAGTAGTAGCCTCACAAACATCCTAAGAACATGCATTTAGTTTTTGCTGCTGAGTAAGATGAAAATACACTTGTGTGAAGAACATTAACTACAAGTAGACATATGACAGTTCTTATGTCGCACATTTTTGTTTGCTAACCAGAGTGGTGCACCAGTCTGCATGGATATTTTGCAGACCCTGCCTGGTTTAATCACATGCTCAGAGTCGTACAGTAAGCAAACTGGGGTTTAGGGGAATCAAACACTGAACCACAGGAAGCAGCTCATTGCCTTAGTCATCTGTGCCAACTCCTATCACAACAAAGGAGCACTGTAGGCTCCCACTGGCTGACAAAGATGCCCACTACTATCTCTAGGAGTAAGTTATCTTCCAAACTGTAGGGAATAGATATAACTTACTTGTTCAAAGCTGTGGCCCCAAATCTCAGTCTGCATGATTTTATGATCTTGACAACTGTAGTATTTGGACAGTCAATGCTAGGTCTAATGTAAGAGTACATTATCAGGTCATTGTGTGCTACCACTCCCAGCAAGCGGTGGCACCTAAAGAAGGTACTATTCTCAGGACCACTGATATACAAAAAATTGTATCATTTTTACATCAGTAAATATGTTTTATAGCATATCCTTCTATCTGTAAATATGTTTGCTCATTTCTTATGAAAACACACCCCTTAGAGATGACCCAGTAGTCAGGGACTTAGGGACACACAGAGATCGTAATCTAGCCTTTGACCATCACGTGTCTATAGTACTGAGGAAATCATTCTATATTGCGCAACTTATAAACAAAAGTATGGCAATTCCAATGAAGTAATTGTTCCACTGTATTCAGCATTCATCACAACTATCATAGAGTACAATGCCCCCTTTGGTATGTACCCAACCAGGCATATCCAACAATTGGAATGTCCACAGAGGTTCCTCATTAAAAGAATACAGGGCTTAAGTAAAATGTCCTCTGCAGACTGTCTCAAGGCCCTATCCTTGTATTCAGTCTCCTACAGGCTTTTGAGGGGAGATCTATCCCTGGCATATAGAGTATTGTCAGATATCACTCTGATGTACTCCTGAATATCCACAAAACAAACAGCAGCAGAATTACCCTTTCTAAAGACTTAAACCTTGCCTGTGGTATAAATAGGTCCTGCTGGAGAGATAGGCAAGTATCCCAGAGACTAGCACCTCTATGGAACAGGCTCCCCCCATCCATGTGAAGCAGGTTCCTCCCTAACCCAATTCAAGTCTAACTTGGACAATTTGTTGGGAAAACAGAAATTCATTCCTGGTTTAGCACCTATGTCTCTAATGGACACAGGTAACCTGTAAATGGATAATCTCCCAGCCCCCTGCTTACACTTATCAAGGGTATCAGAACTTGTCAGAGATTTGGGATGCATGGCTAAGCTTAAAAAGGCCCTTGTAGTCATTAGCCTAGTAAACATCTATGAACCTATGAACCTATTCGCCCAGGCTGTGCATTAAAATGGTCCACTGAGATCAGTGCAGCACTCTGGTAAACAAATAATAAAAAAAAATAAATTAATATAAATAAAAGGGCATTTTCAGTATTTCCTTCCTGCCTGCATCAGTAGAGATTCTGTGTACCATTCTGCAACCATTTCCATTCTTAGCATGCAAGGTTTTGTTAGACTACACATACTGAACACTTGCAGAGCATATTATAATTCAAGTCAGAAGGCAAAAGGACAACACATCTTAAAAGAAACTCGAGGAGCCTTAACAGAACACATTGGGAAGGCAGGAAATGAACTGCTTCCACAAGAAGAGAGATGCTGTCAGATGTCAAGTATAATGACAAGTTCTTCACATAATTGTGCCATTACAACCTGCAGCCCATAATCATGCCATTACAACCTACAGCCCATAATCATGCCATTACAACCTGCAGCCCATAATCATGCCATTACAACCTACAGCCCATAATCATGCCATTACAACCTGCAGCCCATAATCATGCCATTACAACCTACAGCCCACTCCTGTCACTCCAGTGATTCACTGCCTAAAGATACAATGGCAAACTTCAAGCTGGTAGAAGGTCCTGGAAATATAGTGTAGGTGAATGATGTAACAAAACTTTATATAGACTTGAACTAGTGTTCAAGGTTGACAAAGTGTGGATGGAAGACGCATCTTCTCTTAGATGGTATCTTCTGAAAAATATCTAAAATTGAAACAGAAGCACTAGCACCTCTGGAATAATGATCTCTTATAAGCCCTACAAAGGCTTGTGTACAAAGTCTCAACAGAAACCCACAAAGTTGGAAAATCAGTTATAAAATTAGTCCACAAAGGCATTCAATTTGTTAGAAGCAAGGAGGAGAAGAAAGCACACTCTGACTTCCTAATATCTTTAGCCCTGGAAAGATCCACTAAAGTTGCCCTGGAAAGATCCACTAAAGTTGCGCTGGAAAGATCCACTAAAGTGATTTCCTGTGGCCCAGAAATTCAAAATCCTTTTCTGGATTTTATGAGCAAGGATAAAAGGATGGCAGCTGATCTTGCCAGTCAGTGTGCAACTGTTAAAAGTGTTTTAGTCATAATAGACCTGTGGCCAATGCCACTACATCTTAAGGTGGTCTGTAGAGTGAAGAAAGCAAAGATCTACAATTATTCACTATGAAACTCAAAGACAATTCCTACAAAAGGTTAGCTTTCAAGACACGAATTCTAAGGAATTAGAATAACCTGGTTCAAAGAGGGATTTATAAAATTTGCCTGCTGGAAACATTAGAGTTTAGCACTTACACCTTTAAGAAATAAGGGATGTCAGAGAAGCTTCCAAATGAAGACAAGCTGAAAAGTCAAGCAGCAAACTTTAACAAAAAAGGTAAGAGATCTCTTAAGCTAAAGAAATGAGAATAACATTAAGTACCCCAATACTTTTCTACTTGTAATGGAGATTTTTTTTCTTTCTAATACTAAAAAGTAAATGTTTCATATTTAAATATCTAAGACTTCATCTCTTCCTGTGGTATCCAGATAGCCACAGCAGAAAACAAGGCCTTACTGGGGATCAGACCACATCATCTTCTGTAATGTTAGATGAAGACGGGGAGGAGTAGACCCCCCCCCCCCTTGACATTACAGAACAAAGTCCTGTTACATTACAGACACAGTGGCAGGACTACATTCTGCAAAAGGAGAGAGAAATGTTGCTTTTTCAGATAAAAGGGAGCTCTTAAAATTGATAAACTCCATCCTTTTTCACTTTTAACAGAATCCAAAGACAGAAGGAGATCTACTTCAACATTCTATAGTGTAAGTTTTGGGCACTCATCCAGTAATTCAGTAGTTGTATTTATAAATGGAGACAAAAAAAGAGACAAAAAGATGTAGATTTAGATAATCTCATATAGGGATCACATGTCTGTATAAGGTACTATTGCCTTATCAGTAAATTTAAGAGATATCAGTATAATAATACATTATCAAATATGGCTTTACTCACATTCTATATCTAATTTCTGGATGATTTTCTAATTAGATGCCATCTAACATGAAGGACCAATTTAAGAATCATACCATACAAGTTATGTGACTCCTTCATATATTTGTGAGTACTTCAGTACTTGCTTTTTATTAGAACTCATATCTACCATAGAGGGGATTTGTCTGTGTATGGTTATTGGAATAACCAACCAGAACATTTTTGCAAGTTTTAGTGTAAAATAGGAGTTGGGAATAAACGGGCAATTACCCAAGCTCATAAAAAATTATACCTTGATAATAATATTTAGTAAAACTACTAAAGAATAGCATAAATAAAGGAACATTTGCTATATTACAAATCAGAACAGGGATGTATAATCCCTAATTATAGATGTCGGATGGAGGGTGTTTTACTGTTATGGTATGCTCTCTTTGAAGATCAACTGGTGTGGAAATTACCTTACACAACTGTACTATCTTCACTCTGTGAGTAAATCCTAACACCTGTGTAGATTTTCAAGAAGTACAAGTCCACCCTGTGAGCTGAGAAGCACAGGATGAGTTGTATTTGTGTGCAAGCTTATCATATGCTGTATAGAACAAGCAACCAGATCATAGCGCTTAGCAAAGCTGTGGCTGTTATATAGGTTACCACCTCCCAGCATCTTGGATGCAGTATAAATAACTATAAATAGCTATATCTGTTGCCAAATATATGTTATAGTATCCTGTGTAGGCTAGATAAGAGGAGAGGTAATGCAAAAGGAGAGACACAAAAATAGGGTTAAAGTCACATACAGACCTTTGATCTGTAAGAAAAAGCAATAATACATTTTGGGAATATGAACATCTTGTACAATATTGGCATTTCCATGAACAATGACAATGGCAAAGATTGTTTTCTGCTTTTGTAAGCTACATAGGAGTCTGATAACTTAACATGATTTACATGCATACTGGAAAATTGTCCACCAGTCTGTATACACTTTAAAAATGTAGAACTAAAACAGGCTGTGGAAGGTGGTCTGCTCATAAAAAAAAATCAAAGTTTAATGTGACAATGTTTTCAGTACTCTTGCAGTAGTTTTTTTTTGGAAGAGTTATATAATGCCTGTTTTTCTCCCTGCATACACATATACACAGCATGAATTTGTGGAAAGGTTTTATATAAATACCACCTATTATTTTCCAATAGGGAGCTAGGATATTATGTTGTTATGCCATAAAATTAAGCCATAAATGAGAAAAAAAGGATTTATTTTATGGCAGCATAACAATGTTGCTCGTAGCTGCAGTTTGATAAGTCAATAATGATGAATAAATTGGAAGTAGACAGTATGAGGGATGATACATATACTAGTCTCTCCAGGGAAACAGTACTCCAATTTACAGGCAAGATTTCTCTGCTGTCTCTTTGAATACTCCTGAAGGTTAAATTTAGAGGGTTACATTAAATCAGAGTTCGTTCAATGAAGGACACTATATTTTCATTATAACTGTAAGTGTATTTTGAAGGAAGAAACCAACAGTTATGTTTGTTAGGGTTGCATTTAGCATCCATTACTACAGAGGGCAGGTAGGCTCCGACACCCTGCAGCACCTTAGTAATGGGTGCCAACATTAACCCTAATGCTGCCCCTTCCCCCAACCCTAACCCTACACCTTAAGGCCATTAAAGCCTTCCCATAACACTGTCACTACCTCGCACACAAACACCCATCATTCACTCACCACTGACCCTAAACCTAACTCGCGTGTGCACACACACACACACACACACACACAGACACACAGACACACAGACACACAGACACACAGACACACAGACACACAGACACGTTCTCAACCCCCAACCCCACTTACCTGTATCTACATTCCGTACTTTCATAATATACACCGCTCGGCCATCCACACCACTGTCAATAAATCACATCCCCTTGCATATGTCGAACAAAACATACATTTGTTCGAAGACAGGGGAACCCAGGGAACAGACCACTAAAGGTCTGTGTCAAACACAGACATTATTTATGACTTTGTGTTGCAATGTTTTCTCATGTCTAATTAAAATTCATAATTACATTTACAGTGGATATAAAAAGTGTACACACCCATTTTAAAATGCCAGGTTTTTGTGATATAAAAAATGAGACCACAATAAATCACTTCAAAACTTTTCTCACATTTAATGTGACCTATAGCCTGTGCAATTTAATTTAAAAACAAACAAAACTGTTAGGGGAAAAATATAAAAAACGTACAATAAGCTGGTTGCATGAGTGTACACACCCTTAAACTAATACTTTGTTGAAGCACCTTTTGATTTAATTGCAGCATTCAGTCTTCTTGGGTAGGAGTCTACCAGCATGGCACATCTTGACTTGGTAATATTTGCCCACTCTTCTTTGCCAAAAGCACACCAAAACTGTCAGATTGCGAGGGCAACTCTTGTGTGCAGCCCTCTTCAGGTCACCCCACAGATTTTCTATTGGATTTAGGTCTGGGCTCTAGCTGGGCCATTCCAAAACCTTAATTTTCTTTTGGTAAAGCTATTTGTTTGTTGATTTGAATGTATGCTTGAGGTCATTGTCATGTTGAAAGGTGAAATTCCTCTGCATCTTCAGCTTCCTAGCAGACACCTGAAGGTTTTGGGCCAAAAGTGACTGGTATCTGGAACCGTTCATTATTCCCTCCACCTTGACTACAGCCCCAGTTCCAGCTGAAGAAAAGCAACCCCAAAGCATGAGACTGCCACCGTCATGCTTCACAGGGGGGATGGTGTTCTTTTAATGATGTGAAGTGTTGTTTTTGCACCAAACGTACCATTTGAAATTGTGGCAAAAAGTTCAACCTTGGTCTCATCAGACCATAACACATTTTCCAACATGCTTTTGGGTGACTCGATATATTGATTTGCAAATTAGCTGGGCCTGGATATTTTTCTGTGTAAGAAAAGGCTTCCGTCTTGCAACCCTACCCCATAGTCGAGACATATGGAGAACACGGGAGATTGTTGTCACATGTAGTACACGATCAGTACTTGCCAGACATTCCTGCACCTCCTTCAGTGTTCCTGTAGGTCTCTTGGCAGCCTCCTTGACCAAATCTTGTCTTTTCATCAATTTTTGAGGGCTGTCTAGTTTTTTGCAACGTCACTGCTGTCCCATATTTTCACCACTTTTTGATGACTGCCTTCACTGTGTTCCATGGTATATCCAATGCTGTGGAAATTTGTTTGAACCCTTCTCCTGACTGACACCTTTCAACAATGAGATCCCTTTGATGCTTTGTAAGCTCTCAGCGAACCATGGCTTTTGCTGTAGCAGACAACAGAGTAAATGTCAGGAAAATCCTACTAGGACATCTGAACTTTATTTGGGGTTAATCAGAGTCTGTGTTGGCAGGTGTGCACCCAAGAAGACTGAATGTGTAATTAAATCAAAAGGTGCTTCAACAAAGTATTAGGTTAAGGGTGTGCAGACTTATGCAACCAGCTTATTGTACATTTTTTTATATTTTTCCCCTAACAGATTTGTTTTTCAATTGAATCGTACAGGTTATAGGTCACATTAAAGGTGGGAAAAGTTTTGAAATGATTTATTGTGGTCTCATTTTTTTATATCACAAAAACCTGGCATTTTAACAGAGGTGTGTACCCTTTTTATATCCACTGTATTAGGCATGAAGGTTGGGCTAAGGTCACGTATCAGATGATGAGTTAACGTCTATAGGCAGGAACTCGGCAATGAAACAAATGATAATAGGAGCATCTTCCCACTTCACAATTTCAAGATTATATTAGAAATCATTAAACCAATATATATATAACCAGCAAAGCTTCTGAGTATTGCCACTTTCTCAAGGCGAACAGCAAATGGTTTCACATAATTTAAATAAGATTCACATTATAAAATGAATTCAGCCAAATGTAATTATATATCAAATAAGTTAAGATCTCATTTTTGAACTGGTTTAATACTAACTATGTTGTTTAAAAATGGATACTTATCTGAGTTGAAGTAATGGGTCCACTTATATTAAACATATTCTGTTTTTAAAGTAAGGTCGCCACCTCGTTTATGTAAAGGAACATTGCCAGTCATAGCATGGTTTAGTAGATTTAGAGGAGATTTTACAATTAGATATCACTCAATGTTTTATAACACAACAGATGTTTCAAATTCCTTTCCCTCATATATACAAAGTTGCGTGTTTCCCATAAAATATTTTTTAATTTCCGAGGAACATAAAATAGACCAATTGTTCTTAGTAATATTCTCTATTTGTTTAGTATGCCTATTGCATTTAATAGCATATCTGGTTGTAAATCACTTTTGGAATTATTCATCACAATATCTTGCAGTGAGAAATATGGTTATGTGCTTGTACCACCTTTTAAAAACTTTGGTACCTAATGTCCCATCTTCTAGATAAATACAAATATTCTAAAAATTAAGACAATCATCTGATGACGTTACTTTAATTCTTAAAAAATCTGCATGTAAAAATAAAATAAACTCAAGATGACTATTTAATCACCTCCCCATTTCATAAAAAATATCAACAAGTCACTTACAAAAATTTAACATTAGAATAATATAGAATGGCATCATTAAAAATATACTCATCCTCCCACACAGATAAATATATATTAACAAAAGGTGCAACCAGTTTCAGTTTGTCTTGTACACTTGTTACTATTTACATGAAATGTTTTCACAGCTTGTAACCCAAATCTATTGTGAATAAGAGAGAGAGCACAGTTGTGTAAAATCTTACCATAACAGTAGATGTCCTTATATTCACTGCTGCAGCATTCTTTACATTTGAGATTCCCTGCTGCCGAAGCCTGATATTCGGCCAGTATACAAAAACCTACTGTTGGTTTAAGTTATGTCAAACATCACATGTATGCTCCTCACATTGCGTAGGGCATAAAGGTGATGTTTGGATGCACCATCCTCAGAACCGATTGCCCCAGTAGGAACACCAGTCTAAGAAAACCAAAGAGGCAACCTGTGCATCCATGCAGAAAATGGACTAAAATCCCAGGGAGGAAGATCAGGCTTCATGGGGGCTCTAATATGAAAGATGCATTTAAGGAATTTGTTTAGCCTCAAATCTAGAAGCTAAAGGAGGAGATAAAGGCAGACAAGCAGAGATAGCTGGTAAGTCGGCCTTTGAAGAAAAGTAGGCCAAAACCAGCATTGAGGTATTCACACAGACAAGAGAAAACCATAGGAACATCCACAGTAAGTGAGTCCAGGTTACATGAGACAGTAAATAGAAAACCTCTTCCATTTGGATAAGTAGGATTTCTTAGCAGTAGGTTTCCTGGCCTCCTGTAGGACCTTCAGCACGTCCTCTGAAAAAAAAAGGTGTCTTTGTGGAATCAAAATCCTATCAGCCACAGTGTCTTTTGAAGAGTTGACAAGTGGGATGGATGAGAGATCCCTTGGCGTGTGAGCAAATCCACCCTGTGGGGTAACACATGATAAATGCAGAAGAAGAGGGAACCAATGCTGACTTGGGCAAAAGGGAGTCATCAACAAGATTTTGCGAGTGTCCTGTTGAATTTTGAACAGGACTTTTGGAATGAGAGGCAGAGCAGGAATGCATAAAGAAACATCCCTTTGAAGAGAAGGCATCCACCTTCCACACCAGAGGGCCTGGAACTCTGACACAAAACATAGGAAGTTGTTTGTGCAGAGGGGAGGCAAACCGATGTACCTGTGGAGTACCCCACTAGTGGACAATGTCCAGAAACACATCCCTGTGAAGCATCCATTCATGAGATTGAGCTAAGGGCCTACTCAGAGTGTACACAACAATGTTCTCACCTGAAGAGATATAAACCCTGAACAGTCACTTTATAGTTGATAGCTAGATCCTAGACCAGGAGTGCCAACCTCCAAAGACTGCAAGATTTTGTGCATACCTTGAGAGGCCCTGGAGAGAAAAGATGATGAAAAGTTTGAAGAACTAACACAAGAGCTCTCATCTCTTTAACACTGATGTGCTCATTCTGGTGAAGAGGTGACCACACCCCCTGTACCTTTAGGGAGCCAAAAGCTGCTCCCCATCCCACATCTGAAGTGTCTGTGAACAGTTCCAGAGAGGGAAGAGGGGGATGAAAGAGGAGCCCTGGATTTAGAGACAACTGCTGGATCTACCAGTGAAGTTTCTGTCTGGGAATAGGAAGAAGAGGAACTACAAAGTCTAGAGGATGTGCATGTTGAAGCTCCAAAGACTTCAGACACCACAGAAACTTTCTCATGTGGAGTCTGTCCAGAAGGAGCACAGGAATGGTGGACGCTATAAAACCCAGAGCACTCAAACTCCATGGCCGTAATGGAGACCAGAGGAAGAAGAGTTTGAAAGAAATGAGACTTAAGGCCTTTGGAGGAGGCAGGGATGCCAGCATAGGCACCATCTGAATCCTGCATCCCAGAAAAACATGATCCTGAGGAGATTTCAGAAAAGACTTTTTCGAACCCCAGGCGCCGAATAAGGGAAATGGCAAAATGAAGATTTTGCAAAAGGATCTCTGAAGAGGATGCCTGAATCAGCAGATCGTCCAAATAAAGGAAGAATTGGATCCCTGGAAGCTTACAAAAAATCAATCACAGGAATGAGGGATTTGGTGAACACCTTTGGGGAAGTAGGAAATCCAAACACCAAAGCAGAGAGCTGAAAATGCCAGGAAGCAAGACAGGAATGCAAAAGCTTCCTGAAACAAGGGTGGATCAGAATATGGAGATGAGCACTCTTGAGATCTAGAGTCACCATACAGGCCTGAGGGAGCAAAAGAAAGAAGCCTTCAGAAAGGTGTTTAGATGAGAGAGGTCTAGAACTGGTTTCCAAGTACTCTCTTTTCCAGGTGCTAGAAACATTATGGAGTAAAGCCCCCGCCCCCTTTGGGACACAGGTACCTCTTGAATAGTAGCCTGTGTCAAAAGGTCTCAAAGAGCCTTGGGGGGGGGCTGTTCCTGAGGAGGCTGAGGAATGCCCATAAAAGGGGGGCAGGATTTCCACACCACAAAGTGCCCCTAGTGAATAATGGACAAAACTCAAGAATCCTGGGTAATTTGAATCCAAACAGGAAGAGAAAGAGAAAGGTGAAGAGAAAGAGGAATGTTACAGGGAAGAAAGAGAGAGTCATACAGCACCGAGTTTAACAGGTAAGGAAGGCTACTGAGTCCCTGAAGTCTGACTGAATTTAGCAGGAGGAGCCCACTTACCACTCTTTTTGTAGGAGGGCAAGATTGCCTGTGAACAAAGGCTGGCTTATTGGGGTAGTTCCTCTGAAATTTAGACACAGAAGAAACAAACGCATGTTTGAGCTCTGTAAGGCTTTATCCTGAATGGACTTAAACGAGCAGCTGCTTCTTCAAACAAAGGTTTATTATCAAGGGAAGCATCCATCAATTTAGCCTTAATACCATCAGGTAAAGGTTGAAGCCTAAGCCAAGAATACCTCCTCAGTACTGAGCCAAAAGCAGCAGTCAAAAAAGAGGCATCCGCTGCATCATAACTACACTTGATAGAACGATGAACCATTTGAGAGGAAGCCCTAAGGAAAGAGACCCAACACATACCTGGGCATATGGGTCTGATAATTAATAGCACTGAGGGTCAGAGTAGCTTGATTATAAACCTTCTTACCTAGCCTTTCCATGGTCCTGCTGTCTTTATCAGAGGGCAGTAACTTGGACAAAGGAAAGCAATTGAGAGGGCTTGTCAGACGCTGCAGACAATGAGTTCAGCATCAGGACATCTGTACAAAAAAAATGCAATCCTCAGGTACCCTATAAAACCAATCAGGCGCTTTGGGAGCAGAGGGCAGAGAATCAAGAGCTTCACAGGAACTGAAAAAAGCATCCAAGAAGGCAACCAAAACAGGAGGACTAGGAGAAAGTTTTAGAGATTCCATCTGTTGCAACTCATAGTACCTCTTATGGATGTCAGAATCCTGAGCACAATCCTATTTAAAAAAAATCCATCATCCTAGAGATTGTGCCCCCAAAAGAAATTTCTTCAAAAGGAGTATCAGGACTATTAGATTCCTCCTCTTCTGATCCATGGTCCAAAGGAGAATGATTTTGGGTGGCGTAAGCCAAGGTTTCCTCATCAGAATCAGATTCCTCCTCAGAAGAATCCTGTTCCCTGGGCCTTTTAAGAGGAGTAGAAGACCAAAGGGAAGCAGGACCAGAAACCCCCTGAGGAGGTTTTAACGCCATTAAAGCATTAAACAAACCCTGAGTAAACTCACTTTGTGGATCCCTAGGAGCTGAAGAAACATGTTTAGTTTAGTTTTTTGTTTCCTTTTTAAAGGAATGTCTGCCCTATAAAAATTAGACAACTCTGACCCAGGATGGTATTCAATAACCATAGAAGGAACTTCTTCCCTAATTAGAATCTGTGGAACACCCCTAGGCCCCTCAGAAATAATCAATTGTGGTTCTCCCTGAACATCCGAAACAGATGCCTGCAAAGTCTCATTAGACTTCTGCAAGCCGGATCCCCACCAGCATACAACCCGGTAATGGCAGAGGAATCCAAAAACAAAGATGGGAGAGTCTCTGGGTTCTCATCAACCTCAGGAGAAATATCCAGCAGAGGCTGGACAGCAGAAGATTCCAGTCTTGGGTTTTAATGTTCTTCTTTCCTAATGGCTGACCCTCAGGGTGGGAAGTTTCTTCCATTGTTATCTTTAGTGAGAAGCTTAAGATGCTGGTTCAATAGATACAAGGAAAGGGAAGAAAGCCTACTGCACAGGGTCTTTGGTACGAACGTCTGATAAACAGAACAGTTATATGGGCTTGAGAGGCTCCTAAGCAAATAAGTTCTTACCATTGTGGTCTTTATGAGGAAACTGTCTCCTGCACTGGCATTTACCCTTCCTGGATGACATTAACCCCTAGGAGCAACAAAGTAGCCAAAGAAAAAAGAAAATCTCAATGGGGTACTTATCTGCAATAGCTCAGACTTCAGAACAAGATGTAGGTGTTCACAGGAGAACAAAAATGCTTTCAGACTGGTGGAAAAGGATGTAGGAGAGCAGACCGATGACTGGGAGGTGCATTCGGACTGGTGGCAAAGAAGTTCTGAGGATGGTACATCCAAACATCACTTTTATGCCCTATGCAATGCAAGGAGCAGATGTGTGATGTTCAGCATACCTTAAAGCAACAGTAGGCTTTGGTATACTGGCCGGACATTGAACTTCCACAGCAGAGAATCCCAAAAGTAAAGAATACTGCAGCAGTGAATGTAAGGACATTAAGGAATTCACATCAAGTATTACAAATAATATTTGATTTAAATGTGTATGTTACTGCCATTGATATAACTGGGGTACAAAAATCCCTTGTCTCCTTTACAAAACTCTTAACACAACATAAAAAGTTGCAAAACTATTTTGAGATGTTGTCATTGGTGGGGAGTATGAAGCGTAGTTCTGGCAATAGGGGTATCTGCACTACAGGGCGTTCAACTGCCAGTAACACTTTTCCCACCATACAGATTCTTTATTTTTCTTACTTTAGCTCTGATATGCTGCTTAGTTCTGCATGATGAACAACATATCAGCAGGGGAGGTAGCCAGCTGTGCTGACAAACACAATAACGTCTGCCTCTATATGACAGGATTCCCATTAGATTAGTCATATGTGGAGTACTATGGTTGGACAACGGGGCAAGAGTGCATACAATATTTAACCACACTGCATCTCTTTGCACATGAATCACATAGAACTTTGGTACACCATTCCAAGGAGCATCAGCTGTATACAACAGATCTCAATATTTAGGAACTGTACCCATTGCTAGTAGAATTATCTTTAAAATGGTTACATACATGGAACCATATAGAAATATTCTCGGTTAATGGTAAACAATCGATTTAGCCAGGCATTCAATGAGGAGCACATAGAGGGGCAATAATAGTTTGTATTGCCTCCATAAGGATAAGGAAAATGGTGTAGACATAGAAGAGTGTATTAAAGCCCCGGTAAGTCTGTGGTATGGCCCTCTGTCCTATGCCCTTCGGGATGAAACTGATGGCTAGAATTAGTATTTTTATCAAAGTGTCTTTTAGACAGAGTGTAATTCTTTAGAAACTGAAGAACTGGAGGATAATATGCATCTTTGTAAAATGTTGTAATCTTGCCTTTTTCCATAAAGTTTATAATATATCTGAGACTGTATGACTAAAAGGTTCTTTGAAACATGTACACCCAGTAGTGGCAAATTCTCAGACTTTATCCTGTTTATGTTGTGACTATTCATGTCACAGCAACATAGATATGACATTCACAGAATCACTGGAACTTTTTTAAACTGAGGAGGTCAACATAAATTCTGTCTATAGTCTTGCAGTTTACCTTTCTTCCTCGAGTCTGGGACAGCCTGTATAATATCCTGAATCTGTCTTAAGATTACATTCTAAGTGGAAACTCTGTGCACCAGGAACTTCATAGCTCCTACTGCCAATTTAGTATAAGTAAAAGTCACCTCTCAAAATCTGCCAGGCAAACCTGTTTCAAGGCATAATGTATAATGTTATAACTCATGAAGATAAAGCCGGACTATCAGTTATACATTTTTAAATTATTGTATATAATTTATTTTGATCTCACCTCTCAAAAATGTACATGTAATATTAGTAGGCTTATGATCTGGACCATGGATATCTCAGAGTAGACTATTCACAGGCTCAAAGAAGATTACCAGAGTAATGGCTTAAGAGCCCAAGTGTAGCCAATATAACTTCATTTTACCAATATATGGCCCTTGGGGGTATGATGATGACATGGATTTGTGTCCATGCATTGAAAATATTACAGATTGCACATGTCCATAAGGGACATAGGCACTACCCAAGTTGTGAACTTGTGATTCCCATCCATTGCTCCAAACTGCATTTAAAGAGAGCCAGGGAAGGGCTCTACTTGATGTGAATAGGAAGCATGTTACAAAGAAAGTGCAATCTCTGAGACACATACCTGACTGTCCAGCATGTTTTGTTTGAGGCGTCAAGTTTCAGTCCCTAGATCAGGTGACCCTCATGCTGTTTGACTTGCAGATGTGTATTAGCTCCAACAGGGCTAGATTTGTGAGTGCCTTGTATTTCAGGCATAGGTCACCCCTTAATAGTTGCTAGGAGAGAGAGAGAGTAAAGGAGTATAGCTTTTAGTCTATATGCATAGGACATGTTGTTTGCACCCTGTATTTTTTCATGAGGAACCTCTGAGGTCACTCCAGGTGCTGTAGGTAATGTGCCTAGTCAAGTACATGCCAAATGGCACACTGTACTCAATTATTGGTCTAATGAGGGCGGAGTACAACAGGACTGTAATTGTCTTCATTTATTCAGTTTCCATAAAACCTCAAATGTCAAAACATAGGAAAATTATACTCTTAGATTCTGATAACATGAACTCCTCTACACAACATCTTTTAGGTGAAAAAAAACTACTCTGTACATTGCCCACTTATACAATTTTCCTTTAATGTATACAACAGTAATATTTACAGTAATCTGAAACAGAAGGAGGCTGGAATAGCAACAAAAAAGGACAACTTGATAAATGCCTTAAGAACTGATTGAAAGAACACTTTGACATTTATTTAGCTCAAAAGTAACAAGTTAGAACAGCTAAAACGCAAGCAGCCTGTGATGAAATTCAGGATCCCAAAGATGATTTACAAATAAATCCTTTATTGACACCACAAGTATATTAAGCCCTTTCATCCACATGTTAGAACAGTGAATAGATTAGATATAAAAATAAAAAGATTATTGACTTAGAAAAACTGAAACAGACCAGCTCACGTACCGTCTCCTGAATGCCAAGTACACGGAATAAATGTTTGAAAGAACGGCCAGAAGATCAGCGTCATAAAACCTTCATTTTATTCATAATAAATGGAGGTTTTATGACACTGGTCTTCTGGCTGTTTTTTCAAACATTTGTTCCATTTTCCGTGTGCTAAGGGTTCAGGAGACTGTACACAAGGGGTACTGTTAAGTGGATAATGTACTGATAGGCTGTGTTTTCTTTAAAAAAAAGATGTTAAAGATTTAAAAAAGGATGTTAAAGAGAAATGAAGTACTCAGAATAACACCATTTAAAATGAAAAGAATTTCTGGAATCAGATCAGGAAATGTTGCAATGTGACAAATATTGGAGATTTACACACCGAGCGGAAGGTATGTAAAGTTTTTTCAGTGAACAATTATGAGCCACAGTTCAGAAGAGTGTAGAAAACAGGGGTCTGACTAAGAGTTAGCTGGTTGTGCCTAGGCAATCCAATTACAGAAGATAAGAAAAGCAAAGCATATTGTCCAAAAGGGTTGTATTACATGGAAATAATGTGAGGTCTAACTATTTTAGACACTCTAATAGAAAACAGCTTTGGCAATAATTTCCGTTGACAACCTCCAAGCTACCAATAACTCATGTAGAAGTGAATGAATATAGGATCATAGGAGGTTACTAGGCTAATGGCCCTGGGGACCTTACAAGCCTAGCCAAGTGTTTATCCACCCCAAAAAAAGCTTTACTCAGCACCTGTTGCCCCTGTCAGTGAGGAACAAAGGTGGAACCCCTCGGACAAATTTATTGTTTCCCATCCACTCATCAAGGTTGTAACCTCACCTACCTCCAATTTCACCACTAAAAAGGAAGTCCAGCTTAGTCTGGTTAATCATAACCAACATCCTCTCATTTATTACCCTTTCAAATTACAAAGTATGTTCTAATGTTTTATGTTACACTAAAACATCTACTCACTGTCAATGGCTCAACAATTGGCAGACTAACCTTTGCTGGAAGTTCAAACCTCATAGCAGGGCTTGGATTTATATTCAAATACTGGATTTGAATATTTACATTCCAATACTGGATTGAAATCTTAAATTTGATCACCACACAGTTCACTTCATCAAGAAAACTCACCAAAAACTCATCTCCCTCTATAGAGCCAAAAACTACCTAACAGCTCAAGCAAGGAATATCTTAGCACCAACATACCTCTTTACATCTTTATTATAGGTTCCCTTATTCTTACAAATATTAACAGAACATATAAAACTAAACTAGCCTCCTGCTACTACAAAATAGCTACATTTGCAACTAACCAATCTTATAAAACACACTGCTGCCTTGCATTAAAAAAAATTAAACTGGCTTGAACTGCCAAACCAGTTGTCATATTCATAACTAAACATTACCCACAACCTACTGTACTCTCCAAATGCCCAGCATTACAAAATACTCTACTATACTATTAACCCACTAGAGAACTTCTTTCTAGCAATAAAGTCTTACTTTGTATCAGTAAGACATCCAACACTCCTGGACAATCTCTCTACTCTCCTTATGTGTGAACATTTTGGAATGAATTCCCACCCAGCTAAAATCAGATAGAAAGTTCAACTGGGGATCACACCAACAGCAGTACTAAATAGGGGCCAAGGGTACTAGCTGCTAGTACAAGGGTCTAGGGAACTACTAAAGGGGCGGTGAATACCGCACAATGTGGCTGGGCTAATATATGCCTTCAGGCAGATAGCCCAGTACCAACCTATGAACCTATAAAACTAATTTCAAAACTTTGCTTAAATACCATGTATGCAAAAATGGTGCTGCTCTTCCTGCTCACCTGACTAACTTTACTCAGATTTTCTCCAACTCTTACAGTCACTTTGCTTCCCAATCTTTTATAACTTACTGCTCCCTCCTCATAATGCACTTATTTCCTAAACTCTTACCCTTTCTCTCACTCCCCACCACTAATGACAATTCCTCCTCTGTCCATTTATCCTCCTGGTCATTTCCATAATTTTTCCTTTTATATCTCTCTTACCATCAATTTTGTAAGGTAAATTACTGCTTCTCTCTCTCTAAATTATTACTAACCTCAAAAACACCCCAGTATGATCTCCATGCAACCATCGTGCTTCAAATACATTAACTTGTTTTACTCAGTAATTAGCCAGTATATGTTAGTTTCTCCCTCTTTGTTTTGTGTTAAAATTCTATGTTCATGTAAGAAATATTTAAAAGTCATGTAAATAAGCTCATGTACAGATGTTTTACCCTGTAATTATAAATGTACATCACACATAACTTAAATGTGGAGCTTTTCTCCCTGGGCCTCCACTGAAAATGGGTTTTACAGGTCGGACTTTTCCCAGTCAATAAAAACAAATTAATAATAACCATGGGCACTACAGTGCAGCATGGAACATTATGCACTCCTGGGTTCTATGCTTTGGATCCAATATTAAACCACCAAAGTAATGGTATCTTGGGGAATTTTATGTTTAAATACATGTTTTATAATCTTCAAAAACCAAAAAAATATTGTGCACTTATTGTAAGTCAAAAGAAATATATAGACTAGGCTAAATTTCCTTATATTCATTCAGGTTCTATAGAATGTGATAAAATAAATCACTTGTATACAGCTACTATACATTTTCCTGTCAAACTATCTAATATAAAGTATCTCTTTAGTCTACTTTTTCTTTAATACTTTCCAAATACATTTACTTGAAGTTTCTTCTGTCATATCACCCAAACTAGTCCTATCTATATATAAAAAAAAAAAAAATCTGCAATTGTCCCATACTTCTAACTTCTGTTTGTTCTAGTCACACTATTGCATTTCTTCACTTTCATATATTGTGTAATTTCCACATTACTACATTTCTTTTATCTTTAAATGGAATCACTTGATGAGCTGGCATCCAAGAACCCCATGCACTCTACTTCTCTTCTTATAAGGATGAGGTTTTGTCTTAGGGAAGGCTGACTATACAGATCACCATGTCTAAGTGACATCTACTGAAAAATCCCTTGCTTAGATTAATGGCTCCTTTGTGGGAGCATGTACAAGTCAGTCACTGAGATAGGGAACACTGATTCTCAGCAGTCTGACATGTACTATTTCAGCCACCATACATTTGATGAATATGTGACATGTGAATGAGAGAGTACTGAATAGATAGCAACTGGGTCCTATGCTGAAGTGCAGACACTTTCTGTATGCAATGTCCTAATATGGAGACGTATCTTGGAGGTCTATACAACACATCCAATCCCCTTCCTATAAGCATGGAAGGTACTGTGACCACCTGGAGTATTGTTTTTACTGCAAACCAGTTTAGGTAGAGGAGTCTGAGTTTTCTAGGGACAAGAAAATACTTAATAAATTTGGACATGCTCATGTCTAGTCTGGTGGGAACACCCAGATGGTTTGATTAAGAGGTTTACCATCTCTATTTTGACAGGCACCTTCTAATGGGGTAAGATATCAGGAAGACTACAGAAATAAGACCTGGAGATGATACAAAAGGAGTAGCGTAGCCTCTAGATATATCTCCTTGATCCACCTGTCTTGCACAAAGACCTGTCATGGAGGAAGATACAAGGAGATTTGACTCATTACTGCCTCCAGACTAGGCTAGTAGGGCAAGTTTTCAGGGATTCTACAGTCAGGAACCAGAGGACAACTACTGAATACCTAATTTTTCAGACTACCTCTGTCTTTGAGCCAGTAAGGATTCTGGAGACACCCCACATCTGTTCTGCTTTTTGTCAGAACGCTGCTCAGATAATTGCTGCTGGCTTTTCTTAAATCAAACATTTTGCACACTCCTCTGGTTATGGTAAAATGTCCACAGTATAGTGGATAACTTGATTACAACAGTAGCAAGCTCCTACCCCTTCTGCCCACCATTTTGCAGCTTCCTTTTTGTTTTATTTGCAGCCCACAATTTGAATAACTGTCATACAAGGCCCACTGATGAAATGTATTTTAAAGTTGTCCAAAAAGATGCAGGGCCAGAGCCAAGCATGACACCATGGGGCTATGCAGAAACAGGCCACGTGGTATGTGTCATCAACTGTGTTATAAGTTCATAGGCATGTACTAGGCTAATTACCACAAGGGCCTTTTTAAGCCTAGCCATTCATCCCAAATATGACCAGCTTTGGTACCCTTGATAAGTGTAAGCAGGGGCCTGGGAGATGAACCATTTAGAGGCTGCCTGTGTCCATTACGGGCATAGATGCCAAACCAGGGATGAATCTGCTGTTCTCCATCCAATTGTACAAATTACACTTGAATTGGCTTAGGGAGGAACTCTGCTTCACATGAATGGAGAGCCTGCTCCAGAGAAGGGATCATTTCTGGGACACATCTGTCTGTCCAGCAGGTCCTATTTATATCAGAGGCAAGGTTTAAGCCTTTAGAATGTGTAATTCTGGTGCTATTTATTTTGTGGATATGCAGGAGGTCCAGAGTGGGGTACAATACCTTGTATGTTAAGCATAAGTCTCCGTTCAACAGCCTGTAGGTGACAGAATACAGGGATAGGGCTTTGAAGCAGTTTGAAGAGTAGATGTTATTTATGTCCTGTATTCTTTAAGTGAGAAACCTCTGTGGATATCCCGACTGTTGGATGTGCCTGCTTAGGTACATACCAAAGGTGGCACTATATTCAATGATAGGTCTGTTGAATGCCAAATATAGTATGACAAGAATCTCCTTGGACCTAGATGTTTATGTATAAGCTTTGTTTATAAGTTTCACAATATACAATGATTTCCTTACTACAATAGACATGTGATGGTCAAAGGCTAGATTACTGTCTGTGTGCGTCCCCATCTCCCTGACAACTGGGTCAACTCAGAGGTGTATTATCAATATAATAGTTACTAGGGTTGGCTGACTTCCTGAATAGTATTATGCATTTCTTGACATTTAATTTTAATCCATGGCTTGAACACCAGTGGTCTGTGCTGGCCTTTCTTGGAGAACACAAGTGTCAGAGGGGAATTTTAAGACTGCTCTTAATTTGCAAATGACTGCAAATTTGGCAGCTAGCTTGATATTGGCCTTTAATTCAGAGAAGTATATACCAAAAAGGAACATTCTCAGGACTGATCCCTGAGGGACTACACTGATGACTGTCCTGTTAGAAGAGGTGGACTCCCCAATTCTAACTTCCTGGATCCTGTCTTGAAGGTAGCTGGCTGTCCTATAACTAACCTCAGTGCAGTATTGTGTCAAATGCCTTGGCGAGGTCAAGGTAGACAGTATGAACCATTTTGTTTTCATCCATTGCTTTGGTAACCTTCTCAAAGAAGTCTACCTCTCAAAGAAGTCCACCAGATGAAGATGCATGGAGAGAGTAGAAGTGATGGTTGTGGGGGTTGTCAGGCTTATGTTTAATATACTAAAGACTGATTCCTGTATTAATGATCATAAGTGCATGAATGCTATCTACCTTACTCATAAGATCAAGGCTAAGGTGGTTACCCCAAGATGGTGCAACCTCAGATATGGTACCTATAATTACAGGGGTGAGAGAGATGCAGGGAGTGAAGCACTGCTAGTGCATTTCCTAGAAATGTCATTAGTGATGTCTCTCCTGACATTAAGTAATGTTAAAAAATCACCTGGATCTCGTATCCACATTTTCAGTAAGTAAACCGCACGTCTCTATCTTGATGTTCCTTTTTGTAGCTTAGACAGTTTTCAATAACTTTAAATTGTCAGCAGAATATACATTAAGCTTAGTCCCACAATTTATACCCAAAATTAATTTAATATTTGGAAAACGTAAATAATTTAGTAAGAGGTACACTAATTTTCTTAACATGTTTCTCCAAAGTTCAAAGAAAGAAGTTACTTGGTTAGTTAATTGTATAGCAAGAAGAAAGACAATTGGAGGCCTAAAGTCTAAGACTACTGCTATCCTGTCTTACAAAGAGGCAATAAACAACACTCCCCTTCTCAAAAACCATGGAAAAAATTACAGATTAACACCAAATACTGGACAAATACACATGCATCCCAAGTAACACTGTGTACTACACCATTCAGTATTATTAGTGCTGCTTGCCTTCCTGGAAAATATATAGCAAAGATCCAATAAAAAAACTGGAGTGAAGTGACCGACTAATCAAATATACAGTATGGAATTTGTTTGTTTAGGATACATAATTAAAGTAATATGCTAGACTGATGCTCCTCTTCCATTTTAAACAAATTTCCATAAAGATATAAAAAGGCACCCATGCAGTTTAGACTGTGAACAGTTGCATGGTATCAAACAAAATAAATGTTTATCCTCACAATGCTGATTTAAGTGGCATTACTGCAGTTAATAGTGCTAGATTGGAAATTATATGCGTAATATGTGACTAAGATACTAGTTTATGGAAATTATATGCGTAATATGTGACCAAGATACTAGTTTACGGAAATTATATGCGTAATATGTGACTAAGATACTAGTTTATGGAAATTATATGCGTAATATGTGACTAAGATACTAGTTTACGGAAATTATAATATGTGACCAAGATACTAGTTTACGGAAATTATATCGTAATATGTGACTAAGATACTAGTTTATGGAAATTATATGCGTAATATGTGACTAAGATACTAGTTTATGGAAATTATATGCGTAATATGTGACTAAGATACTAGTTTATGGAAATTATATGCGTAATATGTGACTAAGATACTAGTTTATGGAAATTATATGCGTAATATGTGACTAAGATACTAGTTTATGGAAATTATATGCGTAATATGTGACTAAGATACTAGTTTATGGAAATTATATGCGTAATATGTGACTAAGATACTAGTTTATGTATAGCCACAACAATAAAATGATGAATATGATCGAGCTTTATCAACATACAATGAGGAAAACAATCTGGACAAGCAAAAACATATCAAAACTTGTTAGCTAAGCACTGACTGCTGTGTAAGGTATAGTAACTGTAGGAGAGTACAATAGACACAAGCTTTGTTACAGATACTTAGTCCAATCACAATGCAGTGACATCACATTAAAATATTAAAACATTTGTACGGATGTATATAAAAAAAATCAAGAATAGTCAAGTTTTGAAGAGTAACAAGATTTTTTCAAAGAACACAACTGATAAAGCTACATCCTGTATGAAAAGCAGTGCCAATGGCTCAAAAGGTAGCATACATCCCTTTGGTGCAAAAGACTGAGTTCTATTTCCACATCAGGCAGATCATTTGTGGACACTGCAGTGCAGTATTAGGTGGTTGCTGCATTCCTGAGTGCATTGCCCTTCAGATGAGATGTTAAACAGAGTCCCATCTGCTGACAGCTCAGTCGGATGTAAAAGATTCCCTGGCACCTACTATAAGAGATAGGTGAGAAGTTCCCTGATGCCTTAGACAAACATCCCTTGACAGTTTAACTACCACCTAGGGTCTCCCCTAAAAACATGTTACTACCGTAGTGGGACTAGATCAGCAAAGGATAAAGAAAAATAAAAACATTTTTTCTGGTTTTAAGATAATGTTTACCATAATATAGCTAAAGTGGCTTGGAGAGTTAGCACTGGATGGTTCTATTGGAAGGCTCCAAGTAAACTGATAAGGAGATGTTGTCATCGTTGCCAATATAACTCCATAATATTTTTATTTAATAAGTACAATGAGGTCATACAACTGTCTACTGGCTAGACAACTGTACAGAATTAGGATACAATCATCAAATGACATCATTAAACCAATCGGATTAATGTAGTATTTTTTGCAATGCTAGCACAGCGGTCTCAGGTACTAAGACTTCAGGAAGGCAGTAGTTGCAATAGTTACGAAAGCAAAGGTGAAAGAAAAGGTGAGACTGTCACAGGAGTTTGGAGAAAACATGAAAAATGATAAGTCGACAGTCAGACATTATCCAGTGACTCAAGACAGCAAAGCAGAATATTGTCCAGGTTGTTTTTTGCACAGGTGAAGAATGGAGACTCTGCCATGAGATGAAGAGCACTGAGGAATTCCTCGGTCTGGCAAACATGTCCTTACCTTTAGAGACAATGCCAGAAACAGATGGTGCAACTTGATGCAACTGTGAAGAGCTAACTTAACATATAAAATCTTACCAGTTATGTTAACGTTGCTTGTAAATGCCAATCCACCAATTTGTATTTTAACTATTTCATGTATAATATGATGCCTTGAACTGTCAATCACTGACCTTTGTATATAATGTGTGATTGTTAATTTGTAACCGTCAGCTACTGAGCTTTGTATACAATGTGTGTTTGTTTACTTTGTATTGGAGCTTTTCTCTCTGGGCCTCTGCTGAAAATGGGCATCTGCCCAGTCAGAGTATCATAGGTTCATAGGTAGGCACTAGGCTATCGGCCCAAGGGCCTGTGTAAGCCTAGCCAGCAAAGTACCATAGCTTATGCCACCCAAGAAAGTTATTTTCCTGTGCCACTGTCCAGCAGAGACACAGAAGTGATCCCTGGGGTGTATTTCCTATTTCCCATCCACTCATCAAGATTTTTCTTGAAGAATGCTAATGAAGAACTTTGCTTGACATAGATGGGTAGCTTGTTCCAGAGTATAGGAAGTCTCTGGTACAGGAATCTATCCCTTCAGCATGTCCTGTTTATTGTGGTGACAAGGTTTCGGTCCCTAGAGCGTGTAGCTTGGAGGGATTGAGATTTCTTTAGGTGTAGCATGTACAACAGCTCTGGGTTTGACATAGCTTTATATTTTAGGCAAAGATCACCTTGGAGTAGGCGATATGCTATGGAGTAAAGCTGGAGTTTTTTGAGGCGGTCAGTGTAGGGCATCTGTTTGAGGACAGTAATCCTCTTTGTGAGGTACTTCTGTGGCCTTTCCAGCTGCTGCAGATGTCTTGTGAGGTACATTCCAAAAGGGGTGCTGTACTCTATAATGGGTCTAATGAGTGATGAGTAGAGGGGAACAATGACCTCTTTTTTCCTGGATGAGAACGCTTTTATGATGAGGTGTGCCACGTAAAAGGACTTCCTGACTACTGTGGTGATGTGACAATCAAAGGAGAGACTACTGTCCACCTGGATCCCAAGGTCTCTTATCACACATTCGGTGTTAAGTAGATTGCTGCCTATGTGGTAGTTCATGGGTACAGAGTTTTTACCAAAGGGGATGACACTGCACTTTTTGGCATTGAGCTTGAGGCCATGGCTCTGACACCAGGCATCTGTCTCAGTGAGGCCCTTCTGTAGAAAGTCCACATCATTTAGGGACTTGACTATGGCTCTTAGTTTGCAGTCATCTGCAAACTTCATCAGCCAGAGGCCTTCTGTGTTAGCCTGTACTTCAGAGAAGTAGATATCAAACAGGAGAAGTCCCAGGACGGAACCCTGTGGCACTCCACTTGCCACTGCCTTGAGGTCAGATTTTGAGTCTGCAACTTTTACAGTGTGGGTTCTGATAAACAAATGTCAAACAAATAAATAAATAAATAAAAATGTCATCACTGCAATGATTAAATTCACTGCATTTACACCATAGGAATAGATGAGATGAGAGTTGGATATGGAGTGTCATGGTTACAGCTTCAATGCTACATGGAAAGCAGGAACAATACCTTTCAAGAGTTAAACTGCAGTAGTGGCCCCTTACTTTCAAAAAGGGATATGCAGAGGTGTGTACCAATTACACATGAATTATAGTCCTCACCCTTCACTGGAAAAAGCCACAGTACAAGCTCTGATTCACCGGATGTAATGCATATTCTAGTCTGGAAGAGCATCATTGAATTAGATCTTTACAACTGCAAAGCTATTGGAGGGATCATGAGATACTACCAGTGCTTCCTATAGCTATTCTGTGAACATGAGGAAGGCATCTGGCCATGTGACCCATGCGACAGTAGTCCAGGTGTCCCAGGGTCACTGCTAGGTGCCACCAAGTCCCTTTCTTTGAGGACAGAGTTGGATCTCCATTATTAGCATCAAGATAAATACATTCAAAGGGAGTGTAGGACTCATCGTCCTGCTTTTTTGTGATTTTTATAAAGAGAATAGCAAACAAAGTGATGGTCTAAAACGTATTTAGTTTGGGGATTAGAGATGGAGAGACTGTCCAAAATTTGAGACCAAAGACTGGGTGCCCAATTTTTGTAATCAGACTTACCATTCTGATTACTCTTATTACATGCTTAAACCAGCACATGCAGTAAATAGATCAATGGCAATCTGAGCGTAACTATTTCAATGGAACTATACTGTGATTCTGGTTCCAAAACAATGAATTTAGAAATGTACTGTTGAACAAGTGAAGAATTCTGCAGGAGGGAAAACTCCCCATATCACCTGACATAGCAAGGTATGCCATTCGACACTATGTGAATTCTAACTCTGTGCTTAATGTACCTTAGAGTAGGCCAAAAAACTCACCTATATTAACCACAGATGTGAACTTAGTATTTACTCCCCCCACATTGTTATCATATACTTACAAGTGCATGGATAACAGCTGTGGTCCTTGCAGCTACAAACAACTTGTAAAGAATACTGTTTTGTGTGATGCTGTCCTCTTAGCCACTATCCAATATACATAGATGCACTTCAACATTGACTGTGAAGTATATGGAGTTGCTGAATGAAAAATCAGTACCTCCAAATAGTAAGTTCTGGTTCTGTTCAATAATAGCCTGGATTGTTGTCTACAGCTGATGGGAGAGCTACCACCTTGAGTGGAGCTCTCAGTTTACTGGTCAATATGTCCCCACTATCACCTATAGTCATGTGCTACAGGAAGTAAACAAAAGGACGAGGCAATGGATATGAATGGCTGACGTAAGGCCCCTTTGCTGTGAAGATAAGATCAATGATAATATGGCAAGGAGCTCAACAATCAGGAGGATACTAGAGTACAGAAACAAAAAAGAAACATTGCAGAACTAGTAAAACAACTTCAGTAATCCAAAGAACTGCCACACTTGAGCCCAGGGGAGGTTTTAAAAGACAACAGAACCTAACTTAATAAAACGAGATACTGTGTGTGGCAGTTGTTTGGATTAGTGAGGCTATTGTAGTACAGTTACTCCTTGTCTGGACTGAGCTGAGTTAGGTGAGATAGTCAGGGAATTCTGTATGTATGCACAACAAACACCTCACAGGCATTATCAGGCACAGCCACCTAAGCAGGGGTTTCTGGGCAGACCCTTATTTTCTCTTCCCTAGCAGCACTACAGAAAGTGATGAAGAATATCAGTGGGGGCGTGGAGATGTGGTCTGTCCCTACAACCCTCACCAGGACAATTGTGTTTACATGTTAAATGAAGCTTTGCAGTACAATATTCCACAGAGCTATTTCACACCATTCAGCACAAAGTCCATCTTGCATCACTCATGGGATTGCCTCTGAACAAAGAGAATGCATTAAATAATGTAGAAAAAAATTTGAGTAATCTAACTCCCTTTTTTTTTTTTAGAATAAATGTACATTTGCCAATGCCAGCATTTTGCAGAAAACAAACAGTAAGGAGGCTAAGCTAATATGAGTGTCTTTTACAGAGATAAAGCCTATTGGACTTATTTATAATTTTTAAACATTCTTTAAAACAAAAGCAGTAAAGAAAAGGTTGTAACAAAGAAACAAGATTCTGTTTAAAAAAATAAAGATGCTGGGGAAGCTCACCAAATGCTGCAGCAAATATTCTGGAGAGATGCTCGGTAATTTAGCCATCATTATTGTTAAAATAACAGTATACTAATAACAGTATAATTTATTTTCAAGTGGTGGCACACAGTGACTGAAAACAGCATGTTAAGACACAAAATAAGTAGCTCAAAAAGTGAATTTTAAAAGTTTTAATTCAAAAGTTATTCAGTGAACAAAATGGTACATGAAGTTAAGTCTTTGTATTCTGGCCAAATGTTTGGTTATATGCAGCTTCTAATTAGAAATTTGATATTAGATAAATGTCCATATATGCAAATAGGGGAAAGGTTTAATATTTATCTACCGTGCACAGAACACGCATTTAATTTTTCATGCCAAGCAGAAAATGATCACGTCTGCTTAACTTTTTTCCATCCATTTGTGCTCCCATAGCATGGACAAGAACTGAGAAGTTCTACATTTGAACTTATTATTTCAATATTTCAAGGCTGATGTCTGCCAATGGATGACTTTAAGTCAAACAGTATGAAGAGTATTCTTGTATTCCAAACCTGCAAGATACTGCTCATAGCTTTTCTGCTACGCCTTGCTTACAAGATTGTGCACTTTGAACACTATTCTCCACTTATCCATTTGATCGATGATAGTGTGGATAGTCCATTATAAATGGAAATTCAAATTGATGTACACAACTTACGAATTCCTGAGCTGTGTTTTACACACCACTGATAGGTGTGAGAATATTAACTATCCTCTTGGATAAAGAATATAAACTCCAAAGCGCATATGAGCACTTGCACTTACATCTCTCTCTGCAAACTTGGAATAATAACCCACATCTTTAAACTAGAATAAATTACTCAATTTGACTCTTCAGATGGTTTGAAACTGGGTAAGCTTAAGGATTATTTTTACAGTATACACTGCAAGTGTGCACTACTTGTTCCAGCTGGGCCACCATACCTAGTCAAAGTATCTCTATTTCACTTTGCATTCTATTGTTCTCAAATGCAAATTTTCTCATGCATCTGTATTGTCAACAGACTGAGAACTTTTAGTAAGCTGGAAAACACTCCTGTTTTTCTAAGCTCACTAAACATTAAGCTCCATCACAGATCCTTATTGCCCCTACACAGTTTATAATATCTTACAGATGACCTTGTCATACCTAAACTGCATGATGACACTGCTGCACTGTTGCCTAACCTGTTATAAGAATATTAAAATAAGAGAGGGCACAGCCACAATGACTGAGTAGCGGTGGCACAAGAAATAACGTCTGCAGATAGACATACTTTGAAAAGGCAGCGGTGGTGCAGTGGTTAGCATTGTTGCCTCACAGCAAGAAGTTCTCCAGTTTGATTCTCAACTGTAACGCCTTCTGAGTTGAGCCTGCATGTCCTCCCAGCAATTGAGTGAACTTTAAAGACATGCAGATAGGTGCGTGCATGTGTGGGTGTGCCTTCTTTGAAGGTTGGGTGCAGGACTGGCAACTCAACACTGTAAAAATCCACTGCCAATCATTAGTGGACTGGTGATCCGCTGTGGCGACCCCTAACCAGGAAAAGCGAAAGACTGGAGATAGACATACTTTGACTGAAAATGTTTAGCATGTCTATTAAAATATATTTTATAGAAGAATTTCAAAATAAATCAAGTTCAAGTTTTCATAGTAAAAAAGTAAAATTTACTACTAACTGTAAAATTCTCTTACAAAAATTCTAGAGAAGACTGCTGGGGTCAATTACATACTGCTTCACTTTCAAAATGAGCTTTATAAAATATAAACACTTGAAATCAGTAATTAAAAATAATTTTAAGAATATGTCACACTAATTTGAGAAATTTCCTTAAAGATAGATACATTTTAAATAAAAACAGAAAAATGATTTTAAAAATGAAATGCTAAATTAAATGTTCACTAAGAACAATTAACGATACTGAAAGACCCGTTAATGATAAAATGAGAGACTTAATGTAGAAGAAATCCTAGTGGAACTTTTCAAGAAGCATAACTCATGGTTAGACACAAAATGTACAATTTAGAAACCTGAGAGAAAAGAAATAAGAATTTCTTGTTGCCCAGAAAACCCTGAAGAAAATTATATGGTGAGTTTCCTCACAAAATGGATTTTGCAAACACTGAAGCTCCCTATTAAGGGATAGAAAGAGATCATTGTGCTGTTGGAAAAAAAAAATCATTCATAAACAC